>NW_004797463.1:423529-428235 GCF_000002075.1 Aplysia californica | reverse complement strand
TTCCATCTGTAGTGGGCACCCTGTATTAGGCAACTGAGTTGCCGGATCGGCCCATCCTATGCGTAGTTGGAACCCAGTATAAAATCAAAAAGATAAGGATACTGAACACTTTTTCTCACACGCGGGGCCCGTGTCTACTCACCCGCGTGACGTATCGAGTGACGCTATATGTAATGCCAGCCGCAACAGATCTATAAGCATTTATTTTACCTGTAGTGCAATGCTAAAGCAACTCCGTATATGGTATAAAACACGTTTCTTTATAATATTATTATAAGTTCGCTTTTAAGCACAAGGGGGCTATCCCGAAAAATGCTGTTTTGAGAAAATCGAAGGTAACGTCTGTGCCCCTTGTCCAGTTTCTTTAAAAGACAAGAAAACTTTTCTCTATAACCAAACAAATATACACACCAATGAAACCAAACTTCTCCTATAGGTAGGTCAATGCCCACTTTTGGTGTAGGTCATGATTACTGGAAACCCCCGAAATCTGGGTTAGCCCGCTTGTCCTTAAAAGCGACCATAAATCTAAATAGAATACTACAAATCTCTGTCACGCAAAAAAATGGGATTGTTCCCAACACTTCTCGCTTTTCACACACACTCATTGCGTATACGTTCTTACGTCACAGCTCATCAATGACACATTAGAATGTCAAAACTGGTTGCAAAAAAAAATAATTTAATAGTGAACACCTTTTTGCACTAATGATTCTCAAAGCATACGCTCAAAAGCATAATATCTTGCTTACAAAAGAAATGACAGACTTACTTTTAAAGCCTTACTTTTTCAGGTGTAAACTGTTCAGAATTCGTAGATACGCCCTGCTGGGATTTTTAAATTAGTATTTATTTAAAAATGTTCTAGAAAACAGTTAACTGGTGTTTACCAAAATATATTGATGCTAGTCATTCTGCAAAAACTGGAGAGTTCGCATTCGATAGTCCAGGAATTGACAATGAGTTGTGCCACGAGTAATTTTTTTTAAACGCACTATAGTGTATGCCTTCCTGCAGAAATGAAGATTTACCCAAATACTGCAAACCTCTAACATGTGTGTGCGTGTAAGTGTGCGTGTATGTATGTGTGTGTGTGTGTGTGTGTGTGTGTATGTGTGTGTGTGTGTGTGTGTATGTGTGTGTGTGTGTTTTGTTGTGTAGTATGTGTACCCATAGATCAGGAAGAGGCGTCCAATAGAGTAAAATAGTCAAGCATGTGGAAACCACTGGATCTATATGGCGCCAGAGAACAATTGTTGGAGAATATTTGAGTTATGTACACCGACAGCAGAAGTTTAATAATAACAAATGAAAGCAACACAAAACTATTCAAAGTAACATTGGGAGTACAGCAGGAACGCCTTATATCTCCCCTCCTTTTCATAAAAATGTATATGAACAAAAAAGGATGAAAAACGCAGACCGAACTCCCCCAAAAAGCCTAAACAAGCCGCTGTTTTCAGACAATCAACAAAGCCTCCAAAGCCACACCCCCGAATTTAACAAAAGTTGTTAAAATTTTGACATGAAAATAAGCACATCAAAAGCAAAGGTAATGAAAATTGGCCAAGAACAAAGTTCCCGGAATATTCCTATCGATATCACACACCCTCGTATCTAAGCCTGATGCCATTATGAATACGAAGATAAGGCTTATCACTTTAACATTAATATAAACTTTTTGCCACCTGTGCCAGGCCAGGACATTGAGTAAAACTCACGATAGTAAGGTCACTGCTTGTGAGGTGAAATGTTCCTGAAAAACCTTAAACTTCACAAGAAGACACAGGTAGAGAAATAAAGATGTAAGAGCAACTGTTGACACGGAGTCCTGTCTGCCTAGTATTTTTTTATGTTTAATAGAAAATAAAATGGTTTGCAGCCTATTACGAATATCACTTAGTCAGCCAGCCTCGAAAGCCAATAACACCTTTTACTGAAGCTGCAATGGCACAGAGTCAGGCCAAGCAAAAAATAGATTGGATGAGTCAAGCCAGCCCTAATATGACTGAGGAGAACAGAAGAAAACTGATGCCAATTAGTTCGCTACACTGAAAAAACAACAACCAAAAAGCAAAAACTATAACTACAGAAGTATTTATTTCATATTGAGAATCTAAAATTTTCTACCCAACAATGGGGGTAATAGAGTTTGAGCTGGGTCCCTGAAGACTATCGAGAACTTTGCGATAAAAATCAGTAGCTACCCTTGGGGAATACAACCGTTTCGCCTCGGAAGCAGAATTGATGAGCAGGTAGTTCGGGGCTCCTGATCTGTATTGGTTCCACGTTGCTTGGGCATTAGGAATTGTTGACGTAGGGCTCCCTGTCTTGGCAAAGTTGGTCCACCTTCCTATTATTTCTAGAGATACCAGACGGTCGTTAAGAGTAGGTATCCCATTGCCTTTATCGGTGATCAATTTTATTTGTGCGTCAAACCAGAATATCATCTCTTGCCCGTGTAGAGCTGACATCCATTGTGGCGCTTTGCTGAAGCTTGGTCTGTAGTTGAACTGGTACAAGTAATGTTTCTTTTCTGGAGCTTTGCTAACAACTTTTTCCAATTCCGTAACCATTGGAGCTCCAAAAACAAAATAATCGACACCGTCCAGTGTTCCTCTCTGTATGGCGTCAGTGGTTGTCTTACCTGTGAGAAATGTTGCCTCCATCGCCTCAAGTATCTTTTCCCGGTCGATATCAGTAAACTGTGCCAGCTGACCTCTCCAAATCTGTTTTGCCACCTCTCTTGTGACTGGTTGTGGACCAGCTAAAGCCGGAATTATTCCTCCAAATTCATCACTATTAAACCCCCTCAGAGTATCTACGTGGCTGAATTGTCCTCTAGACAACAAGGCAGTTGGCTTGTCTGGCAGAAAACCAAAAGTTGTTTCTACTCTAGGAACATTGATGAGGGTTGCTTGTACGGCTCCAGTGATTCCAAGGGATGCCTTGAGCAACGTATTTGCATCTACTTTTTGCAAGCAGGACAAAAGTGCAGATGAATTATTTAAGTCATTGCAGTTAACGGCATTGCTTATCAATCGGGCAACAATGCGATGGGTCATTCGATTTCCTGGATATTCGACTGCCCAAGGCGAAAGTGCGGAACCGCTTTCCATGATCGCCCTGTGGAACAGACCTTTGGCAAGCGGTGACAGAGTGAGGAGAGAGACGCTAGCTGACCCAGCACTTTGTCCAACAATAGTGACCTGATTTGGGTCACCTCCAAAAGACGCAATGTTATTTTTCACCCACTTCAGAGCGGCGACCTGATCCAACATCCCATAGTTTCCAGGCATAATGTCATTTTCTGTTGACAGGAATCCGAAAAGATCAAGCCTGTAGTTAATGGTCACAAATACAACTCCTTTAGATGCGACGTAGGAAGCATCATAGGATGAGCCTGACCCAGAATTGTACCCTCCTCCGTGGATAAACACCATGACGGGCAATGGAGCGCTGCTGGTTCTCTTAGTCGGCGTGTACACATTAAGGTACAGACAGTCCTCGCTGTTAGGAGCGTTTGGATCTCTGAATACATCATTTGCGGCCACTCGCTGCAGACACTCGTCCCCAAACACCAGGGCGTCTCTGACACCAGTCCATTTGTCCGGAGAAGCAGGTGCTTTAAAGCGGAGTGGTCCTGAAATTGAAAAATAAATCACATTAACGTCTACATCATAACTTACTTACTTACTCTCTCTCTATATCGTCAGGCACATAAGGCGGAGAACAGTTGACGCCACGCTAGTCTGTCCCTGGACAGGTCCTCCAATTTCAGCAAATCCGGGCCCTGAGTGCTTGCCTCATCCCTTATTTTGTCTCTATAACTTCTAGAGGCACAACCTCGTTTTCATTTTCCAGTTTGTTTCCAATACCATGTCTGATGGACAATTTTGTCTTCAGCTTTCTAAGAAAATGTCCTAGATATCTCCACCTTCTCATTTTTATGGTTGGGTTGATATTTTCAATTCCAGCTCTTTCTAACACTTCATTATTTGCAATAAATTCCTTTTTATTAATACATTTTTTTATAAACATTTAATTTTGTTAGGAAGCTTTTTAATTTTCGTTGAATTGTTTTGTTTGTTTTCCATATCTCTGAACCATACGTCAATACATCCAAAATATTGCTATTATATATTTTTAATTTCTTCTTCAATGAAATGATTTTTGGCTTCCATATAGTTTTTAATTTCTCAAAAGCGATCCATGTATTTCTACGTCTTTGGTGGACGACATCAGGACAGTCTGCAGTTTTGGATATAATACTGCCACGGTATTTGAATTTACTCCTTACCGCAAGGGATTCTCCATAAAGATTGATGGGTGTGGTTTCTGATGATAGTCGTAGTACTTCTGTTTTAGATACATTTATTATAAAGCCAACTTTTCTTACAGCTTTTGTCAGTTCTTCTGTTTTTCATTGCGCTTCTTGTACTTTGATGTTTAACAGGCAGATGTCATCCGCATAATCTAAATCTCCTAAATATTATGTGCTATTTGTCCATCCATTTCCTGTTTCACTGTATTTTCTGTACATCATTACAAAATCGACCACAATTCCAAAAAGTACAGGTTATAATACACAACCTTGTCTAACACCAGTATTTACTTCAAAAGATGTAGATAGTTCGTAACTTATGCTTCTAAAAGTATCGGACTTCAAAGTTTTCCAAATATTTCAACTGGAGACAGAGCAGCTG
>NW_004797463.1:418737-423429 GCF_000002075.1 Aplysia californica | reverse complement strand
AAGCACATCAAAAGCAAAGGTAATGAAAATTGGCCAAGAACAAAGTTCCCGGAATATTCCTATCGATATCACACACCCTCGTATCTAAGCCTGATGCCATTATGAATACGAAGATAAGGCTTATCACTTTAACATTAATATAAACTTTTTGCCACCTGTGCCAGGCCAGGACATTGAGTAAAACTCACGATAGTAAGGTCACTGCTTGTGAGGTGAAATGTTCCTGAAAAACCTTAAACGTCACTAGAAGACACAGGTAGAGAAATAAAGATGTAAGAGCAACTGTTGACACGGAGTCCTGTCTGCCTAGTATTTTTTTATGTTTAATAGAAAATAAAATGGTTTGCAGCCTATTACGAATATCACTTAGTCAGCCAGCCTCGAAAGCCAATAACACCTTTTACTGAAGCTGCAATGGCACAGAGTCAGGCCAAGCAAAAAATAGATTGGATGAGTCAAGCCAGCCCTAATATGACTGAGGAGAACAGAAGAAAACTGATGCCAATTAGTTCGCTACACTGAAAAAACAACAACCAAAAAGCAAAAACTATAACTACAGAAGTATTTATTTCATATTGAGAATCTAAAATTTTCTACCCAACAATGGGGGTAATAGAGTTTGAGCTGGGTCCCTGAAGACTATCGAGAACTTTGCGATAAAAATCAGTAGCTACCCGTGGGGAATACAACCGTTTCGCCTCGGAAGCAGAATTGATGAGCAGGTAGTTCGGGGCTCCTGATCTGTATTGGTTCCACGTTGCTTGGGCATTAGGAATTGTTGACGTAGGGTTCCCTGTCTTGGCAAAGTTGGTCCACCTTCCCATTATTTCTAGAGATACCAGACGATCGTTAAGAGTAGGTATCCCATTGCCTTTATCGGTGATCAATTCTATTTGTGCGTTAAACCAGAATACCATCTCTTGCCCGTGTAGAGCTGACATCCATTGTGGCGCTTTGCTGAAGCTTGGTCTGTAGTTGAACTGGTACAAGTAATGTTTCTTTTCTGGAGCTTTGCTAACAACTTTTTCCAATTCCGTAACCATTGGAGCTCCAAAAACAAAATAATCGACACCGTCCAGTGTTCCTCTCTGTATGGCGTCAGTGGTTGTCTTACCTGTGAGAAATGTTGCCTCCATCGATTTAAGTACCTTTTCCCGGTCGATATCAGTAAACTGTGCCAGCTGACCTCTCCAAATCTGTTTTGCCACCTCTCTTGTGACTGGTTGTGGACCAGCTAAAGCCGGAATTATTCCTCCAAATTCATCACTATTAAACCCCCTCAGAGTATCTACGTGGCTGAATTGTCCTCTAGACAACAAGGCAGTTGGCTTGTCTGGCAGAAAACCAAACGTTGTTTCTACTCTAGGAACATTGATGAGGGTTGCTTGTACGGCTCCAGTGATTCCAAGGGATGCCTTGAGCAACGTATTTGCATCTACTTTTTGCAAGCAGGACAAAAGTGCAGATGAATTATTTAAGTCATTGCAGTTAACGGCATTGCTTATCAATCGGGCAGCAATGCGATGGGTCATTCGATTTCCTGGATATTCGACTGCCCAAGGCGAAAGTGCGGAACCGCTTTCCATGATCGCCCTGTGGAACAGACCTTTGGCAAGCGGTGACAGAGTGAGGAGAGAGACGCTAGCTGACCCAGCACTTTGTCCAACAATAGTGACCAGATTTGGGTCACCTCCAAAAGACGCAATGTTATTTTTCACCCACTTCAGAGCGGCGACCTGATCCAACATCCCATAGTTTCCAGGCATAATGTCATTTTCTGTTGACAGGAATCCGAAAAGATCAAGCCTGTAGTTAATGGTCACAAATACAACTCCTTTAGCTGCAACGTAGGAAGCATCATAGGATGAGCCTGACCCAGAATTGTACCCTCCTCCGTGGATAAACACCATGACGGGCAATGGAGCGCTGCTGGTTCTCTTAGTCGGCGTGTACACATTAAGGTACAGACAGTCCTCGCTGTTAGGAGCGTTTGGATCTCTGAATACATCATTTGCGGCCACTCGCTGCAGACACTCGTCCCCAAACACCAGGGCGTCTCTGACACCAGTCCATTTGTCCGGAGAAGCAGGTGCTTTAAAGCGGAGTGGTCCTGAAATTGAAAAATAAATCACATTAGCGTATACATCATAACTTACTTACTTACTCTCTCCCTATATCGTCAGGCACATAAGGCGGAGAACAGTTGACGCCACGCTAGTCTGTCCCTGGACAGGTCCTCCAATTTCAGCAAATCCGGGCCCTGAGTGCTTGCCTCATCCCTTATTTTGTCTCTATAACTTCTAGAGGCACAACCTCGTTTTCATTTTCCAGTTTGTTTCCAATACCATGTCTGATGGACAATTTTGTCTTCAGCTTTCTAAGAAAATGTCCTAGATATCTCCACCTTCTCATTTTTATGGTTGGGTTGATATTTTCAATTCCAGCTCTTTCTAACACTTCATTATTTGCAATAAATTCCTTTTTATTAATACAATTCTTTATAAAAATTTAATTTAGTTAAGAAGCTTTTCAATTTTCGTTGAAGTGTTTTGTTTGTTTTCCATATCTCTGAACCATACGTCAATACATCCAAAATAGTGCTATTATATATTTTTAATTTCTTCTTGAATGAAACGATTTTTGACTTCCATATAGTTTTTAATTTCACAAAAGCGATCCATGTATTTCTACGTCTTTGGTGGACGACATCAGGACAGTCTGCAGTTTTGGATATAATACTGCCACGGTATTTGAATTTACTCCTTTCCGCAAGGGATTCTCCATAAAGATTGATGGGTGTGGTTTCTGATGATAGTCGTAGTACTTCTGTTTTAGATACATTTATTATAAAGCCAACTTTTCTTACAGCTTTTGTCAGTTCGTCTGTTTTTCATTGCGCTTCTTGTACTTTGATGTTTAACAGGCAGATGTCATCCGCATAATCTAAATCTCCTAAATATTATGTGCTATTTGTCCATCCATTTCCTGTTTCACTGTATTTTCTGTACATCATTACAAAATCGACCACAATTCCAAAAAGTACAGGTTATAATACACAACCTTGTCTAACACCAGTATTTACTTCAAAAGATGTAGATAGTTCGTAACTTATGCTTCTAAAAGTATCGGACTTCAAAGTTTTCCAAATATTTCAACTGGAGACAGAGCAGCTGATTTGTAAAGATACTTTACTTTACTTTTTACTTTTTCATCCTGTGTTGATGTTAAGCGTCTCTTTCAGTTGTGATATTATGATTTCCCAGGGTTTCCTTGACATCTTCGATCCCCCTTTTGCGTGGCCTTCCTCTTCCTTTGTAGCCTAAGTGTTTGGTGTTGTAGGCTCTCGAGGCTGGCAGGCCAGATGAAATACGTAACAGGTTCCCAAACCATTTTAGAGAGAGGCACTGAGAGAGAGAGAGAGAGAGAGAGAGAGAGAGAGAGAGAGAGAGAGAGAGAGAGAGAGATGTGAGGGAGGGTGAGGAGGGGGAAGAACGAGAGTATAGGTTGGGGTTGGGTGGGGCGGGGAGATGAAGAAACCGAAGTGTCAAAAGAGAGAAAGTAATTTAAAGAGAGTCTCTCACCTGTCGGAGCTCTAGCATAGGGAATGCCAGCGAACCTTGCCACCGGGACTGGAAGTCCAGAGTCAACCTTTCCCCTCAGTGTACCAGAAGTGATGTTCGCCAAAAGGAACTTGTCGTGTGTCCCCGCTTGTCTTGCCTGTAGAATTTCGTTGCTCAAAACCGTTGTGAATAGAGCCTGGAGCAACCATGCTGATGCCATTTTGCCAGATAGAATGCCAAGCGTGAAGACTGCAAACAAATGACTACCTTTATATAGCCCATACGACACTCACAAAACCGTATATAATTATGCCTATTGCATTTTATGAAGTGATTAGGCACCTCCCACTCATGACTTTCAATTTTTTTCAATAGCACGTCCGCAGATAAGAAGTATGAAGTGACCCAAGAATTCCTGGGCCTTAGGCCTACTTGTTATTCAACTTAAAACTGTCAGTTTAAGTGCTGTCGGATGATATACTGCAAACTCATTCTTTGCTTGAAGTTTTTGTTATTGTTTGTGCCAGTAGGGGCCCACTCTGTCAGTCGGAGCGAGGTTATCTGAAAGACACCAACTTTAGCGACACATGAGACTCGTCAAAAACCCTACAAAGTGTGCTTGTCAATTTGAGTGTTTACAGTGATGTGTCCATTCGAGAAGTAAAGGCAATCAGTAGGTATTGTGGTGAGTCAAAGTTTCAGATATACCAAGGAATGTAAGGGTTACGGTGGCAAATAACATCGCATCTGTTATAGCTATATTATGGTGTGGTCAAAAATGTGTGGCGGAATACCATCCTCAAATATCTCTTTAACAGTGAATCAATGTTAGCTCTACTTTGCACATGACTTGGTATCAATTAGTCTTAACAGATTAACATTTTTCCACAAAAGTTGAGGCTAGGCCTGCATTTAAAGAAACCTTTTCTTTATGACTTTATTTGAAATACCACACGTAGAAAACGGGAGTGTTCACGGCACTTTCATCTTCATTCTGAAAATGTCACAGCACCCCCCGTGCCACTGACTGTAGTATCTTTTGGCCATTCCCAAAGGGGGGGGGGGGGACACTTCTCGTTCAAGCATAGTAGAATTGTAAATGGGCTGACTCATGTCACGCTCATAACTGTGC
>NW_004797463.1:414981-418637 GCF_000002075.1 Aplysia californica | reverse complement strand
TTTCCTGGGGGGGGTGTTTGCCTTTGGGGGTACTTGCCGTTTGGCCCCCCTTTTCTTGCCTTTTGTTTTTCCCTTGCTCCTAACCCGTTGGTATTGTGCCTGGTGCTTACCTTGCTGTTCCCTTTTTCCCTGGTTGTTTTCCCTTGGCGTGTAGGCCCGCTAACCCAAATGACTACCTTTTATTTTGCCCAATACGACACTCACAAAAACCCGTAAAATTAATTAAGCCTTATTGGCATTCCAAGGAAGGTGATTAGGGCACCTTCCCCACTTATGACTTTCAATTATTTTCAATAGCACGTCCGCAGATAAAGAAAGTATGAAGTGACCCAGGAATTTCTGGGCCGTAGGCCTACATGTTATTCTACTTAAAACTGTCAGTTTAAGTGCTGTCGGATGATATACTGCAAACTCATTCTTTGCTTGAAGTTTTTGTTATTGTTTGTGCCAGTAGGGGCCCACTCTGTCAGTCGGAGCGAGGTTATCTGAAAGACACCAACTTTAGCGACACATGAGACTCGTCAAAAACCCTACAAAGTGTGCTTGTCAATTTGAGTGTTTACAGTGATGTGTCCATTCGAGAAGTAAAGGCAATCAGCAGGTATTGTGGTGAGTCAAAGTTTCAGATATACCAAGGAATGTAAGGGTTACGGTGGCAAATAACATCGCATCTGTTATAGCTATATTATGGTGTGGTCAAAAATGTGTGGCGGAATACCATCCTCAAATATCTCTTTAACAGTGAATCAATGTTAGCTCTACTTTGCACAGAATTTGGTATCAATTTGTCCTAACTTAATCACATTTTTCCACAAAAGTTGAGGCTAGGCCTGCATTTAAAGAAACCTTTTCTTTATGACTTTATTTTAAATACCACACGTAGAAAACGGGAGTGTTCACGGCACTTTCATCTTCATTCTCGCTCACCGGGTTAATTTGCACAGCAGTTGGTATCAATTTGTCTCAACTTAACCATATTTTTCCTCACCCTTGAGGCTAGATTGAAAATAATTTATTACATGAGTTATGATGGGAAACTCGTGATTACATGACAATATCACAAGTAGAAAAAAATCATGGGTTTTTTTATAGTAGACGGTTTTTCGGCGCTCGCAACTGCATAAGGTCATATGAGCGCCAAGGGGTGGGTGTCAACAGAGAAGTCTTTACAGGGAATCAGACTTATTCTGCTCACCTCTCTAGCTTCAACAGCACAAGGTCTGCTTCGACTATCAAGGTACCCCGGAAATAGCAAGTCACAAGAGAGTGACAAATATACAAAAGAAGTAGAGGAAAATGACAATAGTAAGGATTAAGAAAGAAAAAGCAGCAGTTCCCTGTTCTAGGTCAGGCAAAGTTATGAGCGTGACATGAATCAGCCTATTTACAATTCTTCTGTGCTTGAACGAGAAATGTCCCCCCTTTGGGAATGGCCTAAAGACACTTCAGTCAGTGGCCCCCCCCCCCCCGGGGGGGGGGGGGGTAATCATGGTCTACCACCATAACGAATGTGATAAATGTTTTATACCACACTGATATCAGCTGGCGAAATACATCGGGACCAACATAGTTCAAATGACCAGCCAACTGGACAAGAGAATCCATTCTAGAGTCTCACGTGGAAACAACATTTTCATGCCCTTCGGAGTCAGAATGAGAAGGGAAAATATTCTGGATCGTTTCCCTTTACTTTTACAAGTTGTGCAATCCGTAGATTATGTCTCCCTCCCGAAACAAAACAATAATAACGTAAATTTAAGAAGAAAAAACCCCAGAAAACGTACGATTCAAATGTTGAAAACAACTGCATTAATATGGCATGTTGTCGTTGGAATAGTTATTACTTTGACGCTGATTTCAAACTTCGCAACCAAAACAAACCAAAGACAAATGAGTTGTCTGTTAGCACTTTGCATTACATTGGTCAAATATTTAAAAAATGGCTTTTAGCTGCGAAAGTTGTCAGGTTATTTGGGAACTGATGTGCGGATTCCAAATGTGAAATGTGTAGTTAACTTTTGTCTATCAGGTCAGGTTTTTGCAGAATTCACATAGATCTATTCGATTTCAAGTATCCTTGATTTTGTAAAGGGGAGGTTAAAATAGCAGAATAACAGGGGACGTAACTTTAAATTATTTCCAGAAAAGTAATTAGTTAGAGTACTATACTTGTATAGTGTCTAATATCATATTTTTCTACTACATATTGTTTTAAGGTTTAATCTTCTTTCATTTTCTATAGTTGATTCTATACGTAGTGATAGAAGTAATGTTAACTAAAATTTGAAAGACAATGCAAGTAAGCTATACATTGGGGTGGGGGGGGGGGGGGGTATTGTTCGATTAAGTGACAACCAAAGTAATACTTAATTTGGTCAGGTTTCTGCAAAATTCACATAGATCTTTTCGATTTCAAGTATTCTTGATTTTGTAAAGGGGGGGGGGGGGGTAAAAAATGACAGAATCACAGGGTACGTAACTTTAAATTATTTCCAGAAAAGTAAAATTAACCGAGAATGCTATACTTGTATAGTGTCTAATATCATATTTTTCTACTTCATATTGTTTTAAAGTTTAATCTTCTTTCATTTTCTATAGTTGATTGTTTAGTATGTAGTGAAAGAATTAATGTTAACGAAAATTTGAAAGACAATGCAAGTAAGCTATACATTGTTTGTTTATTTTTTAATTGCTTGATTAAGTGACTACCACGCTTCAAACCGATGTACATACTTGATCATTAATTTATCCAAGCTGATGTTGATCTACTAGATCTAAGTGGTCCCCGCTAATTTGTTTTGAAGTAGATCTATCGTTTTGAGAACAAAGATTTGTGACCAGTGTCCACATTCCTCTACCATTGTGTTTTTCTCGTGTGTGCTGCTACAATATTTGGACAGAAAAAGCAATTCCTAAATAGATCGAGGCCTGCGCAACATTGACAAATTTGGCAATCGATTACTTATCGGTTTCAACCAAACTAATCGATTAATCGAGTATTTAACGCGCGAAACAAAAACTTCAGAAAATCCTTGTTTTCCATTGGCTAGCTATACATGGGACCAATGTTTGACACTTGACCCTTAAGCCCCGGTTACACGCAACGATAAATTGTATCAGATTCGTCGTATGAGAGAACTGTCCGTTTTATCAAACTGTGTTGTCTGTTTACACGTTCCAATCTATCGTCCAGTTTTCTTTCGATCGAGGAGATTCCTCGTCATAAAGTATAAAACCTCCATGTCTCTTTGCAACGACAGAGATTTGCCTGTACTCTATGTGAAGGTTTCGAGCTCTGGACCTAAAGAATGAAAGGCGAACACTGTACCTCTAGATCACGAGAGCCCCCCCCCCCCCCCCCCCCCCCCCCTGTCCTGGGTGATTGAGTTTAGGAAACAAAAATGTTTATACAAGGGGGCCCAATCTGTAACGTGTTTTGGAATGAAGAAAAGCACTTTGGTTTAGGCGGGAGTGGGAACCAGCGCGGTGGACTTGGAGGAACCTCTCCCCATTTGGGGCCTATAAAAGGTGTAAAAAAAAACAACGATAAAAATGGGCCTCAAAATGGGTTCCAAAACGCAATTTTGTTTATTTAGAGAAACGATTCCCAAAAAGAGAAATTTTTTTTAACCGAGAAAAAATAATTTTAAAATTTT
>NW_004797463.1:396275-414881 GCF_000002075.1 Aplysia californica | reverse complement strand
ATTAGAACAAATGCTTTATTTTATTCGATAAAAAGATCTTATGTTAATGAACTGAACGTAGTAGGACCACACTCTGCCGTAATCCCGGTTCATTATAGTGCCCATCATTTGACTCAATTTTGTAAGGGCAACGTAGAAAGATTTACACGTCTCATCATCATTTCATCTTATCACGTAGAATCTAGGTTCTGATATCCTCTCATACCCAGCTAGGCTGCAAAATGGATTCATCCGATGAGGAGGCATTTTTAACAATCGTGTAGTTTAAAAAATGTTAAAAGAAGAAGAAATCGGAGCAAGTGAATCCGCGAAAGAATCTGTCTGCGTCGGGTATTCATATACAGTGGCGTCCAAAAGATACTGTCTTGAAAATGTAATTACCCAATCATCATGTTAAAGCCTCGCACTTTCCACTCATGCAGCCTACCAAATTAAAGCTTAAATCATCCTTCAGCACTGCAAGACACACAGGGCCCTGAGACAGGAAACGTGGCCAACCCCACTGACGCTACAAGAAAAGCTATACGGGCCGCCAGATGAACTGACCAGGACGGCCCAATTTATGACAGATACCGGACTTCAAGTGTGATGCGATCGAGAAGAAGAAGAAAGCTTAAATAAATGCTGCATCATCTGATACACTTATAATTATTATTCGTCTATGTTAAGAGATGCCCGAGATATGCTCATTCAAAATTGACCTTAAAAAATTGTGCGAAATCAGAGAAACGTAAAATTGTCTTTCTCGTGTATGAGGAGTATCTATATTGATAGAAATGAACATACATTGTATATCCAATGAAGGGTGAATTTGTCTCTGCAACAAACATTATTTTATTGCAATAGTTTCAACCAAAACGGAAAACAGAGCAATCACAAAAGCCACACAAAACTTGGACTTAACATTAAATTTGCTCATTGTTATTTTGATTAGGAGCCTCTCGTTTTGTGTAGTGCGCGACCCCTTTAGACATCGACTCTATTAAATTTTGAACTTAATTATTTGTCATTTCATCGTAAATGTCAGTGAAAGTTGCAAACAAAGGGTCTTACTTGGGAGTTAGGTCACTTTTTTTCAGCTGCTGTTTCATGGTACTTCATTCTTCACATACCTGTCGGATTCATATCTGGGTTATTTACTGGTGACATCTGTGACGTTGATTTGATTTGGTTTTCCAAGAAGTGTCTGGTGGCCATGGCACTGTGAGCAAATGCTTTGCTCTGCACGGAAATGTGTACTTTAATGACACCCTGCCAAAAAGAAAGCTAAGGCCTGGCTTTCGAGCACTTGCTCAATATAGTCCACCAAACAAAGCTATCTGGTGACTCACCCTTGAACCGCTCTTACCAGCTCGGCTCAGCTACTGCCCAGCTACTGCTTTGGTGCGGACAAACCCTTGACCTTGACCATCAATGATTCATTTATTGTCCGCCCTTAGGCTGGCCGAAATACAGACTTCAACATAATATATTAAGTTAAGGACCACTTGCAAATTTGGATACAATTCCCACGAGGATTTCTGTGCTGCACGTTGTGGTTTTGTCCCCTTAATTGCAGTACGCATTGGTAACGCAAAAACACTTTCAGAGCAAAAAGTTTTGAAACATTCCTTGCTTTCTTTTTTGTCTGTCAAGGTGGTCCATAACTTATGTTGAAGTCTGTAGATCTATAAGGATTTATTTTACCAGTAGCGCAATGCTAAAACAACCCCGTGTATGGTATAAAAAGCATTTCTTCATCAATCTAAATAGAATACTATACATGGCCGTCACTCGAAAAATGGGATTGTTCCCAGCGCTTCCCGCTTTTCACACACACTTTGGAAGCCTATACGTTCTTACCTCACAGCTCGTCAATGACACTTTATAATGTCAAAACTTGCCGCAAAAAGAAATATTTTAATAGTGAACACTTTTTTGCACTAATGATTCCCAGAACATACGTTCAAAAGCATAATATCTTGCTTTGAAAAGAAATGACAGACTTGCTTTTAAAAGCCCTATTTTTTCAGGTGTAAACCTTTCAGAATTTCTAGATACCACCTACTGGGATTTTTAAATTAGTATTTATTCAGAAATTTTCTAGAAAACAGTTACCAGGTGTTTACCAATATATATTGATGCAAGTCATTATGCAAAAACTGGAGAGTTTGCATTCGACATTCCGGGAATTATTTGACAATGAGTTGTGCCACGAGTTTTTTTTTTACGCACTATAGTGTATGCCTTCCTGCAGAAAGGAAGATTTACCCAAATACTGCAAACCTCTAACATGTGTGTGCGTGTAAGTGTGCGTGTATGTATGTGTGTGTGTGTATGTGTGTGTGTTTTGTAGTGTAGTATGTGTACCCATAGATCAGGAGGAGGCGTCCAATAGAGTAAAATAGTCAAGCCTGTGGAAACCACTGGATCTATATGGCGCCAGAGAACAATGGTTGGAGAATATTTGAGTTATGTACACCGACAGCAGAAGTTTAATAATAACAAATGAAAGCAACACAAAACTATTCAAAGTACCATTGGGAGTACAGCAGGAACGACTTATATCTCCCCTCCTTTTCATAAAAATGTATATGAACAAAAAAGGATGAAAAACGCAGACCGAACTCCCGCAAAAAAGACTAAACAAGCCACTGTTTTCAGACAATCAACAAAACCTCCAAAGCCACACCCCCGAATTTAACAGAAGTTGTTAAAATTTTGACATGAAAATAAGCACATCAAAAGCAAAGGTAATGAAAATTGGCCAAGAACAAAGTTCCCGGAATATTCCTATCGATATCACACACACAATTCAGGTAAAGGAGTTTAAGTATCATATCAGCTTTTCACTGAAAACGGATCCCGATGTAATGAAATAGAAATAGGAACTTTAAAAAGCTAACAGTGTCACCAATCAGTTCGCATCCCTCGTATCTAAGCCTGATGCCTCTATGAATACGAAGATAAGGCTTATCACTTTAACATTAATATAAACTTTTTGCCACCTGTGCCAGGCCAGGACATTGAGTAAAACTCACGATAGTAAGGTCACTGCTTGTGAGGTGAAATGTTCCTGAAAAACCTTAAACTTCACAAGAAGACACAGGTAGAGAAATAAAGATGTAAGAGCAACTGTTGACACGGAGTCCTGTCTGCCTAGCATTTCTTTTTATGTTTAATAGAAAATAAAATGGTTTGCAGCCTATTACGAATATCACTTAGTCAGCCAGCCTCGAAAGCCAATAACACCTTTTACTGAAGCTGCAATGGCACAGAGTCTGGCCAAGCAAAAGATAGATTGGATGAGTCAAGCCAGCCCTAATATGACTGAGGAGAACAGAAGAAAACTGATGCCAATTAGTTCGCTACACTGAAAAAACAACAACCAAAAAGCAAAAACTATAACTACAGAAGTATTTATTTCATATTGAGAATCTAAAATTTTCTACCCAACAATGGGGGTAATAGAGTTTGAGCTGGGTCCCTGAAGACTATCGAGAACTTTGCGATAAAAATCAGTAGCTACCCGTGGGGAATACAACCGTTTCGCCTCGGAAGCAGAATTGATGAGCAGGTAGTTCGGGGCTCCTGATCTGTATTGGTTCCACGTTGCTTGGGCATTAGGAATTGTTGACGTAGGGTTCCCTGTCTTGGCAAAGTTGGTCCACCTTCCCATTATTTCTAGAGATACCAGACGGTCGTTAAGAGTAGGTATCCCATTGCCTTTATCGGTGATCAATTTTATTTGTGCGTCAAACCAGAATATCATCTCTTGCCCGTGTAGAGCTGACATCCATTGTGGCGCTTTGCTGAAGCTTGGTCTGTAGTTGAACTGGTACAAGTAATGTTTCTTTTCTGGAGCTTTGCTAACAACTTTTTCCAATTCAGATACCATTGGAGCCCCAAAAACAAAATAATCGACACCGTCCAGTGTTCCTCTCTGTATGGCGTCAGTGGTTGTCTTACCTGTGAGAAATGTTGCTTCCATCGATTTAAGTACCTTTTCCCGGTCGATATCAGTAAACTGTGCCAGCTGACCTCTCCAAATCTGTTTTGCCACCTCTCTTGTGACTGGTTGTGGACCAGCTAAAGCCGGAATTATTCCTCCAAATTCATCACTATTAAACCCCCTCAGAGTATCTACGTGGCTGAATTGTCCTCTAGACAACAAGGCAGTTGGCTTGTCTGGCAGAAAACCAAAAGTTGTTTCTACTCTAGGAACATTGATGAGGGTTGCTTGTACGGCTCTGGTGATTCCAAGGGATGCCTTGAGCAACGTATTTGCATCTACTTTTTGCAAGCAGGACAAAAGTGCAGATGAATTATTTAAGTCATTGCAGTTAACGGCATTGCTTATCAATCGGGCAGCAATGCGATGGGTCATTCGATTTCCTGGATATTCGACTGCCCAAGGCGAAAGTGCGGAACCGCTTTCCATGATCGCCCTGTGGAACAGACCTTTGGCAAGCGGTGACAGAGTGAGGAGAGAGACGCTAGCCGACCCAGCACTTTGTCCAACAATAGTGACCAGATTTGGGTCACCTCCAAAAGACGCAATGTTATTTTTCACCCACTTCAGAGCGGCGACCTGATCCAACATCCCATAGTTTCCAGGCATAATGTCATCTTCTGTTGACAGGAATCCGAAAAGATCAAGCCTGTAGTTAATGGTCACAAATACAACTCCTTTAGATGCGACGTAGGAAGCATCATAGGATGAGCCTGACCCAGAATTGTACCCTCCTCCGTGGATAAACACCATGACGGGCAATGGAGCGCTGCTGGTTCTCTTAGTCGGCGTGTACACATTAAGGTAGAGACAGTCCTCGCTGTGAGGAGCGTTTGGATCTCTGAATGCATCATTTGCGGCCACTCGCTGCAGACACTCGTCCCCAAACACCAGGGCGTCTCTGACACCAGTCCATTTGTCAGGAGAAGCAGGTGCTTTAAAGCGGAGTGGTCCTGAAATTGAAAAATAAATCACATTAACGTCTACATCATAACTTACTTACTTACTCTCTCCCTATATCGTCAGGCACATAAGGCGGAGAACAGTTGACGCCACGCTAGTCTGTCCCTGGACAGGTCCTCCAATTTCAGCAAATCCGGGCCCTGAGTGCTTGCCTCATCCCTTATTTTGTCTCTATAACTTCTAGAGGCACAACCTCGTTTTCATTTTCCAGTTTGTTTCCAATACCATGTCTGATGGACAATCTTGTCTTCAGCTTTCTAAGAAAATGTCCTAGATATCTCCACCTTCTCATTTTTATGGTTGGGTTGATATTTTCAATTCCAGCTCTTTCTAACACTTCATTATTTGCAATAAATTCCTTTTTATTAATAAAATTCTTTATAAACATTTAATTTTGTTAGGAAGCTTTTCAATTTTCGTTGAATTGTTTTGTTTGTTTTCCATATCTCTGAACCATACGTCAATACATCCAAAATATTGCTATTATATATTTTTAATTTCTTCTTCAATGAAATGATTTTTGACTTCCATATAGTTTTTAATTTCACAAAAGCGATCCATGTATTTCTGCGTCTTTGGTGGACGACATCAGGACAGTCTGCAGTTTTGGATATAATACTGCCACGGTATTTGAATTTACTCCTTTCCGCAAGAGATTCTCCATAAAGATTGATGGGTGTGGTTTCTGATGATAGTCGTAGTACTTCTGTTTTAGATACATTTATTATAAAGCCAACTTTTCTTACAGCTTTTGTCAGTTCGTCTGTTTTTCATTGCGCTTCTTGTACTTTGATGTTTAACAGGCAGATGTCATCCGCAAAATCTAAATCTCCTAAATATTATGTGCTATTTGTCCATCCATTTCCTGTTTCACTGTATTTTCTGTACATTATTACAAAATCGACCACAATTCCAAAAAGTACAGGTTATAATAAACAACCTGGTCTAACACCAGTATTTACTTCAAAAGATGTAGATAGTTCGTAACTTATGCTTCTAAAAGTATCGGACTTCAAAGTTTTCCAAATATTTCAACTGGAGACAGAGCAGCTGATTTGTAAAGATACTTTACTTTACTTTTTACTTTTTCATCCTGTGTTGATGTTAAGCGTCTCTTTCAGTTGTGATATTATGATTTCCCACGGTTTCCTTGACATCTTCGATCCCCCTTTTGCGTGGCCTTCCTCTTCCTTTGTAGCCTAAGTGCTTAGTGTTGTAGGCTCTCGAGGCTGGCAGGCCAGATGAAATACGTAACAGGTTCCCAAACCATTTTAGAGAGAGGCATTGAGAGAGAGAGAGAGAGAGAGAGAGAGAGAGAGAGAGAGAGAGAGAGATGTGAGGGAGGGTGAGGAGGGGGAAGAACGAGAGTATAGGTTGGGGTTCGGTGGGGTGGGGAGATGAAGAAACCGAAGTGTCAAAAGAGAGAAAGTAATTTAAAGAGAGTCTCTCACCTGTCGGAGCTCTAGCATAGGGAATGCCAGCGAACATTGCCACCGGGACTGGAAGTCCAGAGTCAACCTTTCCCCTCAGTGTACCAGAAGTGATGTTCGCCAAAAGGAACGTGTCGTGTGTCCCCGCTTGTCTTGCCTGTAGAATTTCGTTGCTCAAAACCGTTGTGAATAGAGCCTGGAGCAACCATGCTGATGCCATTTTGCCAGATAGAATGCCAAGCGTGAAGACTGCAAACAAATGACTACCTTTATATAGCCCATACGACACTCACAAAACCGTATATAATTATGCCTATTGCATTCTATGAAGTGATTAGGCACCTCCCACTCATGACTTTCAATTTTTTTCAATAGCACGTCCGCAGATAAGAAGTATGAAGTGACCCAAGAATTCCTGGGCCGTAGGCCTACTTGTTATTCAACTTAAAACTGTCAGTTTAAGTGCTGTCGGATGATATACTGCAAACTCATTCTTTGCTTGAAGTTTCTGTTATTGTTTGTGTCAGTAGGGGCCCACTCTGTCAGTCGGAGCGAGGTTATCTGAAAGACATCAACTTTAGCGACACATGAGACTCGTCAAAAGCCCTACAAAGTGTGCTTGTCAATTTGAGTGTTTACAGTAATGTGTCCATTCGAGAAGTAAAGGCAATCAGTAGGTATTGTGGTGAGTCAAAGTTTCAGATATAGCAAGGAATATAAGGGTTACAGTGGCAAATAACATCGCATCTGTTATAGCTATATTATGGTGTGGTCAAAAATGTGTGGCGGAATACCATCCTCAAATATCTCTTTAACAGTGAATCAATGTTAGCTCTACTTTGCACAGAATTTGGTATCAATTTGTCCTAACTTAATCACATTTTTCCACAAAAGTTGAGGCTAGGCCTGCATTTAAAGAAACCTTTTCTTTATGACTTTATTTGAAATACCACACGTAGAAAACGGGAGTGTTCACGGAACTTTCATCTTCATTCTCGCTCACCGGGTTAATTTGCACAGCAGTTGGTATCAATTTGTCTCAACTTAACCATATTTTTCCTCAATCTTGAGGCTAGATTGAAAATAATTTATTACATGAGTTTTGATGGGAAACTCGTGATTACATGACAATATCACAAGTAGAAAAAAATCATGGGTTTTTTTTTATAGTAGACGGTTTTTCGGCGCTCGCAACTGCATAAGATCATATGAGCGCCAAGGGGTGGGTGTCAACAGAGAAGTCTTTACAGGGAATCAGACTTATTCTGCTCACCTCTCTAGCTTCAACAGCACAAGGTCTGCTTCGACTATCAAGGTACCCCGGAAATAGCAAGTCACAAGAGAGTGACAAATATACAAAAAAAGTAGAGGAAAATGACAATAGTAAGGATTAAGAAAGAAAAAGCAGCAGTTCCCTGTTCTAGATCAGGCAAAGTTATGAGCGTGACATGAATCAGCCTATTTACAATTCTTCTGTGCTTGAACGAGAAATGTCCCCCCTTTGGGAATGGCCTAAAGACACTTCAGTCAGTGGCACTGCCCCCCCCGGGGGGGGGGGGGGGGGTAATCATGGTCTACCACCATAACGAATGTGATAAATGTTTTATACCACACTGATATCAGCTGGCGAAATACATCGGGACCAACATAGTTCAAATGACCAGCCAACTGGACAAGAGGATCCATTCTAGAGTCTCACGTGGAAACAACATTTTCATGCCCTTCGGAGTCAGAATGAGAAGGGAAAATATTCTGGATCGTTTCCCTTTACTTTTACAAGTTGTGCAATCCGTAGATTATGTCTCCCTCCCGAAACAAAACAATAATAACGTAAATTTAAGAAGAAAAACCCCCAGAAAACGTACGATTCAAATGTTGAAAACAACTGCATTAATATGGCATGTTGTCGTTGGAATAGTGATTACTTTGACGCTGATTTCAAACTTCGCAACTAAAACAAACCAAAGACAAATGAGTTGTCTGTTAGCACTTTGCATTACATCGGTCAAATATTTTAAAAATGGTTTTTAGCAGCGAAAGTTGTCAGGTTATTTGGGAACTGATGTGCGGATTCCAAATGTGGAATATGTAGTTAACTTTTGTCTATCAGGTCAGGTTTTTGCAGAATTCACATAGATCTATTTGATTTCAAGTATCCTTGATTTTGTAAGGGGAGGTTAAAATAGCAGAATAACAGGGGACGTAACTTTAAATTATTTCCAGAAAAGTAATTAGTCAAGAGTACTATACTTGTATAGTGTCTAATATCATATTTTTCTACTACATATTGTTTTAAGGTTTAATCTTCTTTCATTTTCTATAGTTGATTCTATACGTAGTGATAGAAGCAATGTTAACTAAAATTCGAAAGACAATGCAAGTAAGCAAAACATTGGGGTGGGGGGGGGGGGGGGTATTGTTCGATTAAGTGACAACCAAAGTAATACTTAATTTGGTCAGGTTTCTGCAAAATTCACATAGATCTTTTCGATTTCAAGTATTCTTGATTTTGTAAGGGGGGGGGGGGGGGTAAAAAATGACAGAATCACAGGGTACGTAACTTTAAATTATTTCCAGAAAAGTAAAATTAACCGAGAATGCTATACTATAGTGTCTAATATCATATTTTTCTACTACATATTGTTTTAAAGTTTAATCTTCTTTCATTTTCTATAGTTGATTGTTTAGTATGTAGTGAAAGAATTAATGTTAACGAAAATTTGAAAGACAATGCAAGTAAGCTATACATTGTTTGTTTATTTTTTAATTGCTTGATTAAGTGACTACCACGCTTCAAACCGATGTACATACTTGATCATTAATTTATCCAAGCTGATGTTGATCTACTAGATCTAAGTGGTCCCCGCTAATTTGTTTTGAAGTAGATCTATCGTTTTGAGAACAAAGATTTGTGACCAGTGTCCACATTCGTCTACCCATTGTGTTTTTCTCGTGTGTGTTGCTACAATATTTGGACAGAAAAAGCAATTCCTAAATAGATCGAGGCCTGCGCAACATTGACAAATTTGGCAATCGATTACTTATCGGTTTCAACCAAACTAATCGATTAATCGAGTATTTAACGCGCGAAACAAAAACTTCAGAAAATCCTTGTTTTCCATTGGCTAGCTATACATGGGACCAATGTTTGACACTTGACCCTTAAGCCCCGGTTACACGCAACGATAAATTGTATCAGATTCGTCGTATGAGAGAACTGTCCGTTTTATCAAACTGTGTTGTCTGTTTACACGTTCCAATCTATCGTCCAGTTTTCTTTCGATCGAGGAGATTCCTCGTCATAAAGTATAAAACCTCCATGTCTCTTTGCAACGACAGAGATTTGCCTGTACTCTATGTGAAGGTTTCGAGCTCTGGACCTAAAGAATGAAAGGCGAACACTGTACCTCTAGATCACGAGAGCCCCCCCCCCCCCCCCCCCCCCACCCTTCCCTGTACATTTTGATATAGCAGAACAGTATCTTTAGAAAAGGGTGGCCATACTGTGACGTGTTATGTGTAGAAGTAGAAGCTTTGACTTGACTGCAGATGTGCAACGCACCGAGTGACCTTGATGCACAGCTTCACCATTGACGATCAACTAAATGATAAAATTGGTAAAATACACGTAATAGCGCACCAAATCAGGTTCCAAGAGCGCAACTTTGCTTATTTAGAGACACTGATTCCGAATATGAAATCTGTTTTTAACTACGATAATTATTTTTAAAATTTTGAGCCTTGAGTTTAGTCCTGCGATGCGGCAAATTTCAAAGTGAATCTACGTCACAGCGCGTCTACCTCAAGTCTGACCGTGATCGCACGGAAAATATCAATCAGCTCTTGATTTCTCGACCGAGTCTCCAAACCATCGTTCAATCGTTCAAATTATGTACAATTTTGTGGTTACACCTGACGATTTATCGTATGATCGCTAGATCTTCCAGTTTTTGTACAATGTATCATTACGTGTAACCTGGCCTTTAAGTCTCTGCTTGATACAGGGGACACAGGTCGATCCATTTCAAGCCAACGACATGAGTTATCATGGACTAGTCCTGGCGTTAACGGATCAGCCAAAGCGACAAATTGGAAGGAGGAGACAACCAAAGCCTAATTCAGCTTACTGGACTGCTTTGCTAGAGGATGTCAAAGATTCTACATAAAAAGATGGTTCACTCAGCCGAAAGAGTCTCCGTGGAAGTCCGCGCATTGGTTCAGATGTCGCTGCAACCTTTGTTTTGAAGCTCTCTTTCGTTTCTCCAGAAGAAGAAGAATAGCAATAGCATCCCCTTGTGCATCAGCTGTTCCGATTCGCTCAGTGCGGGGTTTTAGGTTTATTTTATTTTAATGTCCTCTTGCCTCTCGTTCTAAAGTCAAATTAAACGACGAAAACAGCTACCCCTTCCTCCTGAAGAGGATTTTTCTCAGCGAAACCATTTAAAAAGGCGTTATTCCGAAATTTTAATTATAATTTATACACAAACTTGTTAGTTTCACTTTGATTTTTTTTTCAACACAAGTAGGGCAACTCTGTTCGTAAAGCGGGCGCTTTTTCGAAGATGGCGCCACCGAATTTTGAAGAACCTTTTTTAATTATTTCAAAGAGAGGAGAGAACCATCTTGTTATACAGAATCTTTGAAGACAGGTTAGGGTTAGGATTAGGGTTAGGGTTAAGAATACCACTTATACTAACCGATGAAGGCAAGTCTATATGATAATCGAACAAATCGATTAGTATGATCGATTAAGAACAGACCTATTTCCTAAACGTCAGTTGTGCAAATTAAGTTAAAAGAGGACAGTTTAGCTGGACCTGACAAGTCACATATTGATGACCAATTAGAACAAATGCTTTATTTTATTCGATAAAAAGATCTTACGTTAATGAACTGAACGTAGTAGGACCACACTCTGTCGTAATCCCGGTTCATTATAGTGCCCATCATTTGACTCAATGTTGTGAGGGCAACGTAGAAAGATTTACACGTCTCATCCTCATTTCATCTTATCACGTAGAATCTAGGTTCTGATATCCTCTCACACCCAGCTAGGCTGCAAAATGGATTCATCCGATGAAGAGGCATTTTTGACAATCGTGTAGTTAAAAAAAAGATTTTTAAAAGAAGAAGAAAGCGGAGCATGTGAATCCGCGAAAGAATCTGTCTGCGTCGGGTATTCATATACAGTGGCGTCCAAAAGATACTGTCTTGAAAATGTAATCACCCAATCATCGTGTTAAAACCTCGTACTACCCACCCACCCATGCAGCCTACCAAATTAAAGCTTAAATAAAAGCTGCATCATCTGATACATTTATAATTATTATTCGTCCATGTTAAGAGATGCCCGAGATATGCTCATTCAAAATTGACCTTAAAAAATTGTGCGAAATCAGAGAAACGTAAAATTGTCTTTCTCGTGTATGAGGAGTATCAATATTGATAGAAATGAACATACATTGTATATCCAATGAAGGGTGAATTTGTCTCTGCAACAAACATTATTTTATTGCAATAGTTTCAACCAAAACGGAAAACAGAGCAATCACAAAAGCCTCACAAAACTTGGACTTAACATTAAATTTGCTCATTGTTATTTTGATTAGGAGCCTCTCGTTTTGTGTAGTGCACGACCCCTTTAGACATCGACTCTATTAAATTTTGAACTTAATTATTTGTCATTTCATCGTAAATGTCAGTGAAAGTTGCAAACAAAGGGTCTGACTTGGGAGTTAGGTCGCTTTTTTTCAGCTGCTGTTTCATGGTACTTCATTCTTCACATACCTGTCGAATTCGTATCTGGGTTATTTACTGGTGACATCTATGACGTTGATTTGATTTGGTTTTCCAAGAAGTGTCTAGTGGCAATGGCACTGTGAGAAAATGCTTTGCTCTGCATGGAAATGTCTACTCGAATGACACCCTGCCAAAAATAAAGGTAAGGCCTGGCTTTCGACCACTTGCTCAATATAGTCCACCAAACCAAGCTATCAGGTGATTCTCGCTAGAACTGCTCATACCACCTCAGTTCAGCTACTGCTTTGGTGCGGACAAACCCTTGACCTTGACCATCAATGATTTATTTATTGTCCGCCCTTAGGCTGGCCGAAATACAGACTTCAACATAATATATTAAGTTAAGGACCACTTGCAAATTTGGATACAATTCCCACGAGGATTTCTGTGCTGCACGTTGTGGTTTTGTCCCCTTAATTGCAGTACGCATTGGTAACGCAAAAACACTTTCAGAGCAAAAAGTTTTGAAACATTTCTTGCTTTCTTTTTTGTCTGTCAAGGTGGTCCATAACTTATGTTGAAGTCTGTAGATCTATAAGGATTTATTTTACCAGTAGCGCAGTGCTATAACAACCCCGTGTATGGTATAAAAAGCATTTCTTCATAAATCTAAATAGAATACTATACATGGCCGTCACTCGAAAAATGGAATTGTTCCCAGCGCTTCCCGCTTTTCACACACACTTTCGATGCCTATACGTTCTTACCTCACAGCTCATCAATGATACTTTATCATGTCAAAACTTGCCGCAAAAAGAAATATTTTAATAGTGAACACTTTTTTGCACTAATGATTCCTAGAACATACGTTCAAAAGCATAATATCTTGCTTTGAAAAGAAATGACAGACTTGCTTTTAAAAGCCCTATTTTTTCAGGTGTAAACCTTTCAGAATTTCTAGATACCACTTCTACTGGGATTTTTAAATTAGTATTTATTCAGAAATTTTCTAGTAAACAGTTACCAGGGGTTTACCAAAATATATTGATGCACGTCATTACGCAAAAACTGGAGGGTTTGCATTTGATAGTCCAGGAATTATTTGACAATGAGTTGTGCCATGAGTTGTTTTTTTTTAACGCACTATAGTGTATGCCTTCCTGCAGAAAAGAAGATTTACCCAAATACTGCAAACCTCTAACATGTGCGTGTAAGTGTGTGTGTATGTATGTGTGTGTGTGTATGTGTGTGTGTTTTGTAGTGTAGTATGTGTACCCATAGATCAGGAGGAGGCGTCCAATAGAGTAAAATAGTCAAACATGTGGAAACCACTGGATCTATATGGCGCCAGAGAACAATTGTTGGAGAATATTTGAGTTATGTACACCGACAGCAGAAGTTTAATAATAACAATGAAAGCAACACAAAACTATTCAAAGTAACATTGGGAGTACAGCAGGAACGCCTTATATCTCCCCTCCTTTTCATAAAAATGTATATGAACAAAAAAGGATGAAAAACGCAGACCGAACTCCCCCAAAAAAGACTAAACAAGCAACTGTTTTCAGACAATCAACAAAGCCTCCAAAGCCACACCCCCGAATTTAACAAAAGTTGTTAAAATTTTGACATGAAAATAAGCACATCAAAAGCAAAGGTAATGAAAATTGGCCAAGAACAAAGTTCCCGGAATATTCCTATCGATATCACACACACAATTCAGGTAAAGGAGTTTAAGTATCATATCAGCTTTTCACTGAAAACGGATCCCGATGTAATTAAATAGAAATAGGAACTTTAAAAAGCTAACAGTGTCACCCATCAGTTCGCATCCCTCGTACCTAAGCCTGATGCCTCTATGAATACGAAGATAAGGCTTATCACTTTAACATTAATATAAACTTTTTCCCACCTGTGCCAGGCCAGGACATTGAGTAAAACTCACGATAGTAAGGTCACTGCTTGTGGGGTGAAATGTTCCTGAAAAACCTTAAACGTCACAAGAAGACACAGGTAGAGAAATAAAGATGTAAGAGCAACTGTTGACACGGAGTCCTGTCTGCCTAGTATTTTTTTATGTTTAATAGAAAATAAAATGGTTTGCAGCCTATTACGAATATCACTTAGTCAGCCAGCCTCGAAAGCCAATAACACCTTTTACTGAAGCTGCAATGGCACAGAGTCTGGCCAAGCAAAAGATAGATTGGATGAGTCAAGCCAGCCCTAATATGACTGAGGAGAACAGAAGAAAACTGATGCCAATTAGTTCGCTACACTGAAAAAACAACAACCAAAAAGCAAAAACTATAACTACAGAAGTATTTATTTCATATTGAGAATCTAAAATTTTCTACCCAACAATGGGGGTAATAGAGTTTGAGCTGGGTCCCTGAAGACTATCGAGAACTTTGCGATAAAAATCAGTAGCTACCCGTGGGGAATACAACCGTTTCGCCTCGGAAGCAGAATTGATGAGCAGGTAGTTCGGGGCTCCTGATCTGTATTGGTTCCACGTTGCTTGGGCATTAGGAATTGTTGACGTAGGGTTCCCTGTCTTGGCAAAGTTGGTCCACCTTCCCATTATTTCTAGAGATACCAGACGGTCGTTAAGAGTAGGTATCCCATTGCCTTTATCGGTGATCAATTTTATTTGTGCGTCAAACCAGAATATCATCTCTTGCCCGTGTAGAGCTGACATCCATTGTGGCGCTTTGCTGAAGCTTGGTCTGTAGTTGAACTGGTACAAGTAATGTTTCTTTTCTGGAGCTTTGCTAACAACTTTTTCCAATTCAGATACCATTGGAGCCCCAAAAACAAAATAATCGACACCGTCCAGTGTTCCTCTCTGTATGGCGTCAGTGGTTGTCTTACCTGTGAGAAATGTTGCCTCCATCGATTTAAGTACCTTTTCCCGGTCGATATCAGTAAACTGTGCCAGCTGACCTCTCCAAATCTGTTTTGCCACCTCTCTTGTGACTGGTTGTGGACCAGCTAAAGCCGGAATTATTCCTCCAAATTCATCACTATTAAACCCCCTCAGAGTATCTACGTGGCTGAATTGTCCTCTAGACAACAAGGCAGTTGGCTTGTCTGGCAGAAAACCAAACGTTGTTTCTACTCTAGGAACATTGATGAGGGTTGCTTGTACGGCTCCAGTGATTCCAAGGGATGCCTTGAGCAACGTATTTGCATCTACTTTTTGCAAGCAGGACAAAAGTGCAGATGAATTATTTACGTCATTGCAGTTAACGGCATTGCTTATCAATCGGGCAGCAATGCGATGAGTCATTCGATTTCCTGGATATTCGACTGCCCAAGGCGAAAGTGCGGAACCGCTTTCCATGATCGCCCTGTGGAACAGACCTTTGGCAAGCGGTGACAGAGTGAGGAGAGAGACGCTAGCTGACCCAGCACTTTGTCCAACAATAGTGACCAGATTTGGGTCACCTCCAAAAGACGCAATGTTATTTTTCACCCACTTCAGAGCGGCGACCTGATCCAACATCCCATAGTTTCCAGGCATAATGTCATCTTCTGTTGACAGGAATCCGAAAAGATCAAGCCTGTAGTTAATGGTCACAAATACAACTCCTTTAGCTGCAACGTAGGTAGCATCATAGGATGAGCCTGACCCAGAATTGTACCCTCCTCCATGGATAAACACCATGACGGGCAATGGAGCGCTGCTGGTTCTCTTAGTCGGCGTGTACACATTAAGGTACAGACAGTCCTCGCTGTTAGGAGCGTTTGGATCTCTGAATACATCATTTGCGGCCACTCGCTGCAGACACTCGTCCCCAAACACCAGGGCGTCTCTGACACCAGTCCATTTGTCCGGAGAAGCAGGTGCTTTAAAGCGGAGTGGTCCTGAAATTGAAAAATAAATCACAGTAACGTCTACATCATAACTTACTTACTTACTCTCTCCCTATATCGTCAGGCATATAAGGCGGAGAACAGTTGACGCCACGCTAGTCTGTACCTGGACAGGTCCTCCAATTTCAGCAAATCCGGTCCCTGAGTGCTTGCCTCATCCCTTATTTTGTCTCTATAACTTCTAGAGGCACAACCTCGTTTTCATTTTCCCATTTGTTTCCAATACCATGTCTGATGGACAATCTTGTCTTCAGCTTTCTAAGAAAATGTCCTAGATATCTCCACCTTCTCATTTTTATGGTTGGGTTGATATTTTCAATTCCAGCTCTTTCTAACACTTCATTATTTGCAATAAATTCCTTTTTATTAATAAAATTCTTTATAAACATTTAATTTTGTTAGGAAGCTTTTTAATTTTCGTTGAATTGTTTTGTTTGTTTTCCATATCTCTGAACCATACGTCAATACATCCAAAATATTGCTATTATATATTTTTAATTTCTTCTTCAATGAAATGATTTTTGACTTCCATATAGTTTTTAATTTCACAAAAGCAATCCATGTATTTCTACGTCTTTGGTGGATGACATCAGGACAGTCTGCAGTTTTGGATATAATACTGCCACGGTATTTGAATTTACTCCTTTCCGCAAGGGATTCTCCATAAAGATTGATGGGTGTGGTTTCTGATGATAGTCGTAGTACTTCTGTTTTAGATACATTTATTATAAAGCCAACTTTTCTTACAGCTTTTGTCAGTTCGTCTGTTTTTCATTGCGCTTCTTGTACTTTGATGTTTAACAGGCAGATGTCATCCGCATAATCTAAATCTCCTAAATATTATGTGCTATTTGTCAATCCATTTCCTGTTTCACTGTATTTTCTGTACCTCATTACAAAATCGACCACAATTCCAAAAAGTACAGGTTTTAATAAACAACCTTGTCTAACACCAGTATTTACTTCAAAAGATGTAGATAGTTCGTAACTTATGCTTCTAAAAGTATCGGACTTCAAAGTTTTCCAAATATTTCAACTGGAGACAGAGTAGCTGATTTGTAAAGATACTTTACTTTACTTTTTACTTTTTCATCCTGTGTTGATGTTAAGCGTCTCTTTCAGTTGTGATATTATGATTTCCCAGGGTTTCCTTGACATCTTCGATCCCCCTTTTGCGTGGCCTTCCTCTTCCTTTGTAGCCTGAGTGCTTGGTGTTGTAGGCTCTCGAGGCTGGCAGGCCAGATGAAATACGTAACAAGTTGCCAAACCATTTTAGAGAGAGGCATTGAGAGAGAGAGAGACAGAGAGAGAGAGAAAGAGAGAGAGAGAGAGAGAGAGAGAGAGAGAGAGAGAGAGAGAGAGAGAGAGAGAGAGATGTGAGGGAGGGTGAAGGGGGGAAGAACGAGAGTATAGGTTGGGGTTGGGTGGGGCGAGGAGATGAAGAAACCGAAGTGTCAAAAGAGAGAAAGTAATTTAGAGAGAGTCTCTCACCTGTCGGAGCTTTAGCATAGGGAATGCCAGCGAACATTGCCACCGGGACTGGAAGTCCAGAGTCAACTCTTCCCCTCAGCGTACCAGAGGTGGTGTTGGCCAAAAGGAACTTGTCGTTTGTCCCCGCTTGTCTTGCCTGTAGAATTTCATTGCTCAAAACCGTTGTGAATAGAGCCTGGAGCAACCATGCTGATGCCATTTTGCCAGATAGAATGCCAAGCGTGAAGACTGCAAACAAATGACTACCTTTATATAGCCCATACGACACTCACAAAACCGTATATAATTAAGCCTATTGCATTCCATGAAGTGATTAGGCACCTCCCACTTATGACTTTCAATTATTTTCAATAGCACGTCCGCAGATAAGAAGTATGAAGTGACCCAGGAATTTCTGGGCCGTAGGCCTACATGTTATTCTACTTAAAACTGTCAGTTTAAGTGCTGTCGGATGATATACTGCAAACTCATTCTTTGCTTGAAGTTTTTGTTATTGTTTGTGCCAGTAGGGGCCCACTCTGTCAGTCGGAGCGAGGTTATCTGAAAGACACCAACTTTAGCGACACATGAGACTCGTCAAAAGCCCTACAAAGTGTGCTTGTCAATTTGAGTGTTTACAGTGATGTGTCCATTCGAGAAGTAAAGGCAATCAGTAGGTATTGTGGTGAGTCAAAGTTTCAGATATAGCAAGGAATATAAGGGTTACAGTGGCAAGTAACATCGCATCTGTTATAGCTATATTATGGTGTGGTCAAAAATGTGTGGCGGAATACCATCCTCAAATATCTCTTTAACAGTGAATCAATGTTAGCTCTACTTTGCACAGGATTTGATATCAATTTGTCCTAACTTAATCACATTTTTCCACAAAAGTTGAGGCTAGGCCGGCATTTAAAGAAACCTTTTCTTTATGACTTTATTTGAAATACCACACGTAGAAAACGGGAGTGTTCACGGCACTTTCATCTTCATACTGAAAATGTCACAGCACCCCCCGTGCCACTGACTGTAGTGTCTTTAGGCCATTCCCAAAGGGGGGGGGGGGGGGGGGACACCTTCTCCGTTCAAGCATAAGTAGAAATTGTAAATGGGCTGACTCATGTCACGCTCATAACT
>NW_004797463.1:391808-396175 GCF_000002075.1 Aplysia californica | reverse complement strand
CGTCTCATATTTTATCCGGGTTTTTTTTGGGGGGGAATTCTCCTGCCCCAAAAGAAAAAACACCCCGTGTTTTTTTTTCCAACCAAAGAAATTTCCCTTTCCTTAATGGAAAGGTTTGGGGTTTGGGCCCAAAGAAAAAAAGGGGGACCCTTTTCCTTTTAATTCCGAGAGAGCCCCCCCCCCCCCCCCCCCCCCACCCTTCCCTGTACATTTTGATATAGCAGAACAGTATCTTTAGAAAAGGGTGGCCATACTGTAACGTGTTATGTGTAGAATTAGAAGCTTTGACTTGACTGCAGATGTGCAACGCACCGAGTGACCTTAATGCACAGCTTCACCATTGACGATCAACTAAATGATAAAATTGGTAAAATACACGTAATAGCGCACCAAATCAGGTTCCAAGAGCGCAACTTTGCTTATTTAGAGACACTGATTCCGAATATGAAATCTGTTTTTAACTACGATAATTATTTTTAAAATTTTGAGCCTTGAGTTTAGTCCTGCGATGCGGCAAATTTCAAAGTGAATCTACGTCACAGCGCGTCTACCTCAAGTCTGACCGTGATCGCACGGAAAATATCAATCAGCTCTTGATTTCTCGACCGAGTCTCCAAACCATCGTTCAATCGTTCAAATTATGTACAATTTTGTGGTTACACCTGACGATTTATCGTATGATCGCTAGATCTTCCAGTTTTTGTACAATGTATCATTACGTGTAACCTGGCCTTTAAGTCTCTGCTTGATACAGGGGACACAGGTCGATCCATTTCAAGCCAACGACATGAGTTATCATGGACTAGTCCTGGCGTTAACGGATCAGCCAAAGCGACAAATTGGAAGGAGGAGACAACCAAAGCCTAATTCAGCTTACTGGACTGCTTTGCTAGAGGATGTCAAAGATTCTACATAAAAAGATGGTTCACTCAGCCGAAAGAGTCTCCGTGGAAGTCCGCGCATTGGTTCAGATGTCGCTGCAACCTTTGTTTTGAAGCTCTCTTTCGTTTCTCCAGAAGAAGAAGAATAGCAATAGCATCCCCTTGTGCATCAGCTGTTCCGGTTCGCTCAGTGCGGGGTTTTAGGTTTATTTTATTTTAATGTCCTCTTGCCTCTCGTTCTAAAGTCAAATTAAACGACGAAAACAGCTACCCCCTCCTCCTGAAGAGGATTTTTCTCAGCGAAACCATTTAAAAAGGCGTTATTCCGAAATTTTAATTATAATTTATACACAAACTTGTTAGTTTCACTTTGATTTTTTTTTCAACACAAGTAGGGTAACTCTGTTCGTAAAGCGGGCGCTTTTTCGAAGAGGGCGCCACCGAATTTTGAAGACACTTTTTTAATTATTTCAAAGAGAGGAGAGAACCATCTTGTTATACAGAATCTTTGAAGACAGGTTAGGGTGAGGATTAGGGTTAGGGTTAAGAATACCACTTATACTAACCGATGAAGGCAAGTCTATATGATAATCGAACTAATCGATTAGTATGATCGATTAAGAACAGGCCTATTTCCTAAACGTCAGTTGTGCAAATTAAGTTAAAAGAGGACAGTTTAGCTGGACCTGACAAGTCACATATTGATGACAAATTAGAACAAATGCTTTATTTTATTCGATAAAAAGATCTTACGTTAATGAACTGAACGTAGTAGGACCACACTCTGTCGTAATCCCGGTTCATTATAGTGCCCATCATTTGACTCAATTTTGTGAGGGCAACGTAGAAAGATTTACACGTCTCATCCTCATTTCATCTTATCACGTAGAATCTAGGTTCTGATATCCTCTCACACCCAGCTAGGCTGCAAAATGGATTCATCCGATGAAGAGGCATTTTTGACAATCGTGTAGTTAAAAAAAAAGATTTTTAAAAGAAGAAGAAAGCGGAGCATGTGAATACGCGAAAGAATCTGTCTGCGTCGGGTATTCATATACAGTGGCGTCCAAAAGATACTGTCTTGAAGATGTAATCACCCAATCATCGTGTTAAAACCTCGTACTACCCACCCACCCATGCAGCCTACTAAATTAAAGCTTAAATAAAAGCTGCATCATCTGATACATTTATAATTATTATTCGTCCATGTTAAGAGATGCCCGAGATATGCTCATTCAAAATTGACCTTAAAAAATTGTGCGAAATCAGAGAAACGTAAAATTGTCTTTCTCGTGTATGAGGAGTATCAATATTGATAGAAATGAACATACATTTTATATCCAATGAAGGGTGAATTTGTCTCTGCAACAAACATTATTTTATTGCAATAGTTTCAACCAAAACGGAAAACAGCAATCACAAAAGCCTCACAAAACTTGGACTTAACATTAAATTTGCTCATTGTTATTTTGATTAGGAGCCTCTCGTTTTGTGTAGTGCACGACCCCTTTAGACATCGACTCTATTAAATTTTGAACTTAATTATTTGTCATTTCATCGTAAATGTCAGTGAAAGTTGCAAACAAAGGGTCTGACTTGGGAGTTAGGTCGCTTTTTTTCAGCTGCTGTTTCATGGTACTTCATTCTTCACATACCTGTCGAATTCGTATCTGGGTTATTTACTGGTGACATCTATGACGTTGATTTGATTTGGTTTTCCAAGAAGTGTCTAGTGGCAATGGCACTGTGAGAAAATGCTTTGCTCTGCATGGAAATGTCTACTCGAATGACACCCTGCCAAAAATAAAGGTAAGGCCTGGCTTTCGACCACTTGCTCAATATAGTCCACCAAACCAAGCTATCAGGTGATTCTCGCTAGAACTGCTCATACCACCTCAGTTCAGCTACTGCTTTGGTGCGGACAAACCCTTGACCTTGACCATCAATGATTTATTTATTTTCCGCCCTTAGGCTGGCCGAAATACAGACTTCAACATAATATATTAAGTTAAGGACCACTTCCAAATTTGGATACAATTCCCACGAGGATTTCTGTGCTGCACGTTGTGGTTTTGTCCCCTTAATTGCAGTACGCATTGGTAACGCAAAAACACTTTCAGAGCAAAAAGTTTTGAAACATTCCTTGCTGTCTTTTTTGTCTGTCAAGGTGGTCCATAACTTATGTTGAAGTCTGTAGATCTATAAGGATTTATTTTACCAGTAGCGCAATGCTAAAGCAACTCCGTATATGGTATAAAAAGCATTTCTTCATAAATCTAAATAGAATACTATACATGGCCGTCACTCGAAAAATGGAATTGTTCCCAGCGCTTCCCGCTTTTCACACACACTTTCGATGCCTATACGTTCTTACCTCACAGCTCATCAATGATACTTTATCATGTCAAAACTTGCCGCAAAAAGAAATATTTTAATAGTGAACACTTTTTTGCACTAATGATTCCTAGAACATACGTTCAAAAGCATAATATCTTGCTTTGAAAAGAAATGACAGACTTGCTTTTAAAAGCCTTATTTTTACAGGTGTAAACCTTTCAGAATTTCTAGATACCCAGAATTTCTACTGGGATTTTTAAATTAGTATTTATTCAGAAATTTTCTAGTAAACAGTTACCAGGGGTTTACCAAAATATATTGATGCACGTCATTACGCAAAAACTAGAGGGTTTGCATTTGATAGTCCAGGAATTATTTGACAATGAGTTGTGCCATGAGTTGTTTTTTTTTAACGCACTATAGTGTATGCCTTCCTGCAGAAAAGAAGATTTACCCAAATACTGCAAACCTCTAACATGTGTGTGCGTGTAAGTGTGCGTGTATGTATGTGTGTGTGTGTATGTGTGTGTGTTTTGTAGTGTAGTATGTGTACCCATAGATCAGGAGGAGGCGTCCAATAGAGTAAAATAGTCAAACATGTGGAAACCACTGGATCTATATGGCGCCAGAGAACAATTGTTGGAGAATATTTGAGTTATGTACACCGACAGCAGAAGTTTAATAATAACAATGAAAGCAACACAAAACTATTCAAAGTAACATTGGGAGTACAGCAGGAACGACTTATATCTCCCCTCCTTTTCATAAAAATGTATATGAACAAAAAAGGATGAAAAACGCAGACCGAACTCCCCCAAAAAAGACTAAACAAGCCACTGTTTTCAGACAATCAACAAAGCCTCCAAAGCCACACCCCCGAATTTAACAAATGTTGTTAAAATTTTGACATGAAAATAAGCACATCAAAAGTAAAGGTAATGAAAATTGGCCAAGAACAAAGTTCCCGGAATATTCCTATCGATATCACACACACAATTCAGGTAAAGGAGTTTAAGCATCATATCAGCTTTTCACTGAAAACGGATCCCGATGTAATGAAATAGAAATAGTGCCCATAATTTGACTCAATTTCGTAAGGGCAAGAAGATTTACACGTCTCATAATTTTATCTAATCACATAGAATCCAG
>NW_004797463.1:379389-391708 GCF_000002075.1 Aplysia californica | reverse complement strand
CGTTCAATCGTTCAAATTATGTACAATTTTGTGGTTACACCTGACGATTTATCGTATGATCGCTAGATCTTCCAGTTTTTGTACAATGTATCATTACGTGTAACCTGGCCTTTAAGTCTCTGCTTGATACAGGGGACACAGGTCGATCCATTTCAAGCCAACGACATGAGTTATCATGGACTAGTCCTGGCGTTAACGGATCAGCCAAAGCGACAAATTGGAAGGAGGAGACAACCAAAGCCTAATTCAGCTTACTGGACTGCTTTGCTAGAGGATGTCAAAGATTCTACATAAAAAGATGGTTCACTCAGCCGAAAGAGTCTCCGTGGAAGTCCGCGCATTGGTTCAGATGTCGCTGCAACCTTTGTTTTGAAGCTCTCTTTCGTTTCTCCAGAAGAAGAAGAATAGCAATAGCATCCCCTTGTGCATCAGCTGTTCCGGTTCGCTCAGTGCGCGGTTTTAGGTTTATTTTATTTTAATGTCCTCTTGCCTCTCGTTCTAAAGTCAAATTAAACGACGAAAACAGCTACCCCTTCCTCCTGAAGAGGATTTTTCTCAGCGAAACCGTTTAAAAAGGCGTTATTCCGAAATTTTAATTATAATTTATACACAAACTTGTTAGTTTCACTTTCATCTTATCACGTAGAATCTAGGTTCTGATATCCTCTCACACCCAGCTAGGCTGCAAAATGGATTCATCCGATGAAGAGGCATTTTTGACAATCGTGTAGTTAAAAAAAAGATTTTTAAAAGAAGAAGAAAGCGGAGCATGTGAATCCGCGAAAGAATCTGTCTGCGTCGGGTATTCATATACAGTGGCGTCCAAAAGATACTGTCTTGAAAATGTAATCACCCAATCATCGTGTTAAAACCTCGTACTACCCACCCACCCATGCAGCCTACCAAATTAAAGCTTAAATAAAAGCTGCATCATCTGATACATTTATAATTATTATTCGTCCATGTTAAGAGATGCCCGAGATATGCTCATTCAAAATTGACCTTAAAAAATTGTGCGAAATCAAAGAAACGTAAAATTGTCTTTCGCGTGCATTAGGAGCATCAATATTGATAGAAATGAACATACATTGTATATCCAATGAAGGGAGAATTTGTCTCTGCAACAAACATTATTTTATTGCAATAGTTTCAACCAAAACGGAAAACAGAGCAATCACAAAAGCCTCACAAAACTTGGACTTAACATTAAATTTGCTCATTGTTATTTTGATTAGGAGCCTCTCGTTTTGTGTAGTGCACGACCCCTTTAGACATCGACTCTATTAAATTTTGAACTTAATTATTTGTCATTTCATCGTAAATGTCAGTGAAAGTTGCAAACAAAGGGTCTGACTTGGGAGTTAGGTCGCTTTTTTTCAGCTGCTGTTTCATGGTACTTCATTCTTCACATACCTGTCGAATTCGTATCTGGGTTATTTACTGGTGACATCTATGACGTTGATTTGATTTGGTTTTCCAAGAAGTGTCTAGTGGCAATGGCACTGTGAGAAAATGCTTTGCTCTGCATGGAAATGTCTACTCGAATGACACCCTGCCAAAAATAAAGGTAAGGCCTGGCTTTCGACCACTTGCTCAATATAGTCCACCAAACCAAGCTATCAGGTGATTCTCGCTAGAACTGCTCATACCACCTCAGTTCAGCTACTGCTTTGGTGCGGACAAACCCTTGACCTTGACCATCAATGATTTATTTATTGTCCACCCTTAGGCTGGCCGAAATACAGACTTCAACATAATATATTAAGTTAAGGACCACTTGCAAATTTGGATACAATTCCCACGAGGATTTCTGTGCTGCACGTTGTGGTTTTGTCCCCTTAATTGCAGTACGCATTGGTAACGCAAAAACACTTTCAGAGCAAAAAGTTTTGAAACATTCCTTGCTTTCTTTTTTGTCTGTCAAGGTGGTCCATAACTTATGTTGAAGTCTGTAGATCTATAAGGATTTATTTTACCAGTAGTGCAATGCTAAAACAACCCCGTGTATGGTATAAAAAGCATTTCTTCATAAATCTAAATAGAATACTATACATGGCCGTCACTCGAAAAATGAAATTGTTCCCAGCGCTTCCCGCTTTTCACACACACTTTGGAAGCCTATACGTTCTTACCTCACAGCTCGTCAATGACACTTTATCATGTCAAAACTTGCCGCAAAAAGAAATATTTTAATAGTGAACACTTTTTTGCACTAATGATTCCTAGAACATGCGTTCAAAAGCATAATATCTTGCTTTGAAAAGAAATGACAGACTTGCTTTTAAAAGCACTATTTTTTCAGGTGTAAACCTTTCAGAATTTCTAGATACCACCTACTGGGATTTTTAAATTAGTATTTATTCAGAAATGTTCTAGAAAACAGTTACCAGGTGTTTACCAATATATATTGATGCAAGTCATTATGCAAAAACTGGAGAGTTTGCATTCGACATTCCGGGAATTATTTGACCATGAGTTGTGCCACGAGTTTTTTTTAACGCACTATAGTGTATGCCTTCCTGCAGAAAGGAAGATTTACCCAAATACTGCAAACCTCTAACATGTGTGTGCGTGTAAGTGTGCGTGTATGTATGTGTGTGTGTATGTGTGTGTGTTTTGTAGTGTAGTATGTGTACCCATAGATCAGGAGGAGGCGTCCAATAGAGTAAAATAGTCAAGCCTGTGGAAACCACTGGATCTATATGGCGCCAGAGAACAATTGTTGGAGAATATTTGAGTTATGTACACCGACAGCAGAAGTTTAATGATAACAAATGAAAGCAACACAAAACTATTCAAAGTAACATTGGGAGTACAGCAGGAACGACTTATATCTCCCCTCCTTTTCATAAAAATGTATATGAACAAAAAAGGATGAAAAACGCAGACCGAACTCCCCCCAAAAAAGCCTAAACAAGCCACTGTTTTCAGACAATCAACAAAGCCTCCAAAGCCACACCCCCGAATTTAACAAAAGTTGTTAAAATTTTGACATGAAAATAAGCACATCAAAAGCAAAGGTAATGAAAATTGGCCAAGAACAAAGTTCCCGGAATATTCCTATCGATATCACACACACAATTCAGGTAAAGGAGTTTAAGTATCATATCAGCTTTTCACTGAAAACGGATCCCGATGTAATGAAATAGAAATAGGAACTTAAAAAAGCTAACAGTGTCACCCATCAGTTCGCATCCCTCGTATCTAAGCCTGATGCCTCTATGAATACGAAGATAAGGCTTATCACTTTAACATTAATATAAACTTTTTGCCCCCTGTGCCAGGCCAGGACATTGAGTAAAACTCACGATAGTAAGGTCACTGCTTGTGAGGTGAAATGTTCCTGAAAAACCTTAAACTTCACTAGAAGACACAGGTAGAGAAATAAAGATGTAAGAGCAACTGTTGACACGGAGTCCTGTCTGCCTAGTATTTTTTTATGTTTAATAGAAAATAAAATGGTTTGCAGCCTATTACGAATATCACTTAGTCAGCCAGCCTCGAAAGCCAATAACACCTTTTACTGAAGCTGCAATGGCACAGAGTCTGGCCAAGCAAAAGATAGATTGGATGAGTCAAGCCAGCCCTAATATGACTGAGGAGAACAGAAGAAAACTGATGCCAATTAGTTCGCTACACTGAAAAAACAACAACCAAAAAGCAAAAACTATAACTACAGAAGTATTTATTTCATATTGAGAATCTAAAATTTTCTACCCAACAATGGGGGTAATAGAGTTTGAGCTGGGTCCCTGAAGACTATCGAGAACTTTGCGATAAAAATCAGTAGCTACCCTTGGGGAATACAACCGTTTCGCCTCGGAAGCAGAATTGATGAGCAGGTAGTTCGGGGCTCCTGATCTGTATTGGTTCCACGTTGCTTGGGCATTAGGAATTGTTGTCGTAGGGTTCCCTGTCTTGGCAAAGTTGGTCCACCTTCCCATTATTTCTAGAGATACCAGACGGTCGTTAAGAGTAGGTATCCCATTGCCTTTATCGGTGATCAATTTAATTTGTGCGTCAAACCAGAATATCATCTCTTGCCCGTGTAGAGCTGACATCCATTGTGGCGCTTTGCTGAAGCTTGGTCTGTAGTTGAACTGGTACAAGTAATGTTTCTTTTCTGGAGCTTTGCTAACAACTTTTTCCAATTCAGATACCATTGGAGCCCCAAAAACAAAATAATCGACACCGTCCAGTGTTCCTCTCTGTATGGCGTCAGTGGTTGTCTTACCTGTGAGAAATGTTGCCTCCATCGATTTAAGTACCTTTTCCCGGTCGATATCAGTAAACTGTGCCAGCTGACCTCTCCAAATCTGTTTTGCCACCTCTCTTGTGACTGGTTGTGGACCAGCTAAAGCCGGAATTATTCCTCCAAATTCATCACTATTAAACCCCCTCAGAGTATCTACGTGGCTGAATTGTCCTCTAGACAACAAGGCAGTTGGCTTGTCTGGCAGAAAACCAAAAGTTGTTTCTACTCTAGGAACATTGATGAGGGTTGCTTGTACGGCTCCAGTGATTCCAAGGGATGCCTTGAGCAACGTATTTGCATCTACTTTTTGCAAGCAGGACAAAAGTGCAGATGAATTATTTAAGTCATTGCAGTTAACGGCATTGCTTATCAATCGGGCAGCAATGCGATGGGTCATTCGATTTCCTGGATATTCGACTGCCCAAGGCGAAAGTGCGGAACCGCTTTCCATGATCGCCCTGTGGAACAGACCTTTGGCAAGCGGTGACAGAGTGAGGAGAGAGACGCTAGCTGACCCAGCACTTTGTCCAACAATAGTGACCAGATTTGGGTCACCTCCAAAAGACGCAATGTTATTTTTCACCCACTTCAGAGCGGCGACCTGATCCAACATCCCATAGTTTCCAGGCATAATGTCATCTTCTGTTGACAGGAATCCGAAAAGATCAAGCCTGTAGTTAATGGTCACAAATACAACTCCTTTAGCTGCAACGTAGGTAGCATCATAGGATGAGCCTGACCCAGAATTGTACCCTCCTCCATGGATAAACACCATGACGGGCAATGGAGCGCTGCTGGTTCTCTTAGTCGGCGTGTACACATTAAGGTACAGACAGTCCTCGCTGTTAGGAGCGTTTGGATCTCTGAATACATCATTTGCGGCCACTCGCTGCAGACACTCGTCCCCAAACACCAGGGCGTCTCTGACACCAGTCCATTTGTCCGGAGAAGCAGGTGCTTTAAAGCGGAGTGCTCCTGAAATTGAAAAATAAATCACATTAGCGTATACATCATAACTTACTTACTTACTCTCTCCCTATATCGTCAGGCACATAAGGCGGAGAACAGTTGACGCCACGCTAGTCTGTCCCTGGACAGGTCCTCCAATTTCAGCAAATCCGGGCCCTGAGTGCTTGCCTCATCCCTTATTTTGTCTCTATAACTTCTAGAGGCACAACCTCGTTTTCATTTTCCAGTTTGTTTCCAATACCATGTCTGATGGTCAATCTTGTCTTCAGCTTTCTAAGAAAATGTCCTAGATATCTCCACCTTCTCATTTTTATGGTTGGGTTGATATTTTCAATTCCAGCTCTTTCTAACACTTCATTATTTGCAATAAATTCCTTTTTATTAATAAAATTCTTTATAAACATTTAATTTTGTTAGGAAGCTTTTCAATTTTCGTTGAATTGTTTTGTTTGTTTTCCATATCTCTGAACCATACGTCAATACATCCAAAATAGTGCTATTATATATTTTTAATTTCTTCTTCAATGAAATGATTTTTGACTTCCATATAGTTTTTAATTTCACAAAAGCGATCCATGTATTTCTACGTCTTTGGTGGACGACATCAGGACAGTCTGCAGTTTTGGATATAATACTGCCACGGTATTTGAATTTACTCCTTTCCGCAAGGGATTCTCCATAAAGATTGATGGGTGTGGTTTCTGATGATAGTCGTAGTACTTCTGTTTTAGATACATTTATTATAAAGCCAACTTTTCTTACAGCTTTTGTCAGTTCGTCTGTTTTTCATTGCGCTTCTTGTACTTTGATGTTTAACAGGCAGATGTCATCCGCATAATCTAAATCTCCTAAATAGTATGTGCTATTTGTCCATCCATTTCCTGTTTCACTGTATTTTCTGTACATCATTACAAAATCGACCACAATTCCAAAAAGTACAGGTTATAATAAACAACCTTGTCTAACACCAGTATTTACTTCAAAAGATGTAGATAGTTCGTAACTTATGCTTCTAAAAGTATCGGACTTCAATGTTTCCCAAATATTTCAACTGGAGACAGAGTAGCTGATTTGTAAAGATACTTTACTTTACTTTTTACTTTTTCATCCTGTGTTGATGTTAAGCGTCTCTTTCAGTTGTGATATTATGATTTCCCAGGGTTTCCTTGACATCTTCGATCCCCCTTTTGCGTGGCCTTCCTCTTCCTTTGTAGCCTGAGTGCTTGGTGTTGTAGGCTCTCGAGGCTGGCAGGCCAGATGAAATACGTAACAAGTTGCCAAACCATTTTAGAGAGAGGCATTGAGAGAGAGAGAGACAGAGAGAGAGAAAGAGAGAGAGAGAGAGAGAGAGAGAGAGAGAGAGAGAGAGAGAGATGTGAGGGAGGGTGAAGGGGGGAAGAACGAGAGTATAGGTTGGGGTTGGGTGGGGCGAGGAGATGAAGAAACCGAAGTGTCAAAAGAGAGAAAGTAATTTAGAGAGAGTCTCTCACCTGTCGGAGCTTTAGCATAGGGAATGCCAGCGAACCTTGCCACCGGGACTGGAAGTCCAGAGTCAACCCTTCCCCTCAGCGTACCAGAGGTGGTGTTGGCCAAAAGGAACTTGTCGTGTGTCCCCGCTTGTCTTGCCTGTAGAATTTCATTGCTCAAAACCGTTGTGAATAGAGCCTGGAGCAACCATGCTGATGCCATTTTGCCAGATAGAATGCCAAGCGTGAAGACTGCAAACAAATGACTACCTTTATATAGCCCATACGACACTCACAAAACCGTATATAATTAAGCCTATTGCATTCCATGAAGTGATTAGGCACCTCCCACTTATGACTTTCAATTATTTTCAATAGCACGTCCGCAGATAAGAAGTATGAAGTGACCCAGGAATTTCTGGGCCGTAGGCCTACATGTTATTCTACATAAAACTGTCAGTTTAAGTGCTGTCGGATGATATACTGCAAACTCATTCTTTGCTTGAAGTTTTTGTTATTGTTTGTGCCAGTAGGGGCCCACTCTGTCAGTCGGAGCGAGGTTATCTGAAAGACACCAACTTTAGCGACACATGAGACTCGTCAAAAGCCCTACAAAGTGTGCTTGTCAATTTGAGTGTTTACAGTGATGTGTCCATTCGAGAAGTAAAGGCAATCAGTAGGTATTGTGGTGAGTCAAAGTTTCAGATATAGCAAGGAATATAAGGGTTACAGTGGCAAGTAACATCGCATCTGTTATAGCTATATTATGGTGTGGTCAAAAATGTGTGGCGGAATACCATCCTCAAATATCTCTTTAACAGTGAATCAATGTTAGCTCTACTTTGCACAGGATTTGATATCAATTTGTCCTAACTTAATCACATTTTTCCACAAAAGTTGAGGCTAGGCCGGCATTTAAAGAAACCTTTTCTTTATGACTTTATTTGAAATACCACACGTAGAAAACGGGAGTGTTCACGGCACTTTCATCTTCATACTGAAAATGTCACAGCACCCCCCGTGCCACTGACTGTAGTGTCTTTAGGCCATTCCCAAAGGGGGGGGGGGGGACACTTCTCGTTCAAGCATAGTAGAATTGTAAATGGGCTGACTCATGTCACGCTCATAACTGTGCCTGATCTGCAACAGGGAACTGCTGCTTTTTCTTTCCTGATCCTTACTATTGTCATTTTCCTCTACTTCTTTTGTATGTTTGTCACTCTCTTGTGACCTGCTATTTTGGGGTGCCTTGATAATCGAAGCAGACTTTGTGCTGTTGAAGCTTGAGAGGTGAGCAGTCTATGTATGATTCCCTGTAAAGACTTCTCTGTTGACACCCACCCCTTGGCGCTCACATGACCGTATGCAGTTGCGAGCGCCGTAAAACCCTCTACTATAAAAAAAAAAAAGAAAATGTCACAGCTCATCAATGACACCTTTTAATGTCAAAACTTGTTGCAAGAAATTCATTTTATAGATTAGTGGACTCTTTTATTCACTAAAGATTCTCAAAACATGCATTCAAACGCATAATGTTGTGGTTTTAAAAAATGAAGGAGTTGTTTTAAGAAGTGATATTTTCCCAGCTGTAAACCCTTTAAAATTAAGTAGAAACCTTCCATTGGGATTTTTTAAAGTATTTATTAAGGAATTTTCCTGAGTAAACTTCACAGGTGTAGTCATATTATATCATTTGTGAGGCAGCGTGGTGGAATCAGGCTCTCGTCAACTTTTGGGCATGTCAGAGTTATTGGTGTCATCTTAAAGCTTGTTCACTTGTCCTTATTTGCATGGAAAAAAATATCCGTTTATCGTGAATACAGGTCGAGCTGTTTGCGAAAGAAGGAGATGGGGGTCAACTGTTTTCGGAGGTAAAATTTGTGAGAAAATGGCCGCCAAAGATTAGTTATTTACTTAGCTTAAGAGTAGGTGGTAACAGAAAATTTACATTTATTTGTGCCTTTAATCTACATTTTTCAGAAAAAATTCACACAGAAATGAGTTTGGTGATGAGCATGAAAGGTGTTGAGCCAAAAAACAAAAATTCGATAAAAAATCACAAACATGCGGAAAAATGCAAGTTTCTTCATTTTGAATATTTTGAGGAGAGCCTGATTCCAACACGCTGCCTCACATTTTTATTTTCACACATTTTAAGAGCGTGTAGCTCAAACACTACACATCCAATAGCTTTGAAATGTCTACACAATCACACAAAAACTAAACCGAGGGGGGGGGACAAATTCATCCTAACGCAACGCTTGTGAAATCAGTAAAAACCAACAAAGACCCTGGATGAGTCGAAAAAGCTTTGAAATGACAGTGTGATCTTTGTTCATGACTGTTCTATGGGCCTTGTTTGTCACATAAAACTGGGCACAGCGTCGCGTGTGATGGCCGCGTCGTATTTGGAATACGTACTGACATGTTATCAGAATAGTCCCAATCTCGACTGGAACAGCACTATGGCCAGGCCGGAGTCTACGGAAGACCCAATCAAAGTTTACATCGCAGCTTGCTCCAGACAAGCAAATAAATTCGGTGAAGATTGTGTCATGGTGTGAGCTACAATCAGTGACGTTGGCGGTACCACGCTTGTGTCTGTTCGTGAGAGCATAACAATTCAAGGCTGAAACAACCAAGTACTCGAGCCCAATGTATTTTTCTTTCAAAATCGAGCCAAGGACAAGTATCCATGCATGATAAAGCACTTGACCTTAAGGCTACTGTGACAAATCAATTTTTAAAAACTAACAACATTCCTCTCCTGCACCCATGACCAGCGCATTCACTATATCTCAATCTCAACCAGCTGAGCACTTGTAGGATATTTTAGATCTCGCCATTTGTGCCAGTCCACGCCTCCCCCGGTATTTGCTCAGTTAGAACAAGCCTTAATTCAAGAATGGAATATCATCCCTCAACAGACAGTACCTCGATTCATTCCGTCCATGCGTCGACGGCGTGAAGATGTGAACAATGTCAGATGTCATAACACGTTACTGAAAGCTGTTAATTCTCATTTAGACCCCTGACAACTATATGTTCAAAACTGAAGAATGAAAACACTCTGAACTTTGCATTCCATGTGTTTCCCTTTTTGAAAAATGAAAGCAGTGTTTTATCTGAAATTTCCCAGTGCCAATCCCCGTGCAAAACCATGTGAGGGGGTGGTGGGGGTTTTTTTCTTGGGTTTTTTTCTTACCCTGCCCAATTCTACCATCTGGCACTTATTTGTGTTTAGTAACTACAATTAGTCTTAGAGTTAACACACAAGAAAATGTTTTACATATAAATAAATACATTAATAAATAAATAAATACATATTATGCTCCTTCACTTTTGTACAGTTTTTTGGTAAGTTCCCATCAAAGTGTTGCCATACCCCCAACTGGAGATGGCTGCCACAACTGGTTTGTAGTTAATTGTTTAGATCATGTTAGTCCTACTTATAACATTTCTCAGCTCTTTTGAGTCACGAGGTGGGCACCCTCTCTCCCGCTCCCGAGTGGAGTCATCTTTACATTATCACCAAAGGTTCCAAAAGTTTGCACGAAGTCTCATACTATGGTGGTGACTTTGTCAGCATTAGTACCTAAACTACTTGGCCAAGACGAGTTGGTAGAGGGGAAGAGAAAGAGATACAAATTGTGCTTGTATATGGGTTGTGCTTTTGTGTTTGCATCTGCATGTTTTATCTTTTCTTAATATGTGTGCATTTGCGTTGATGTTAGTCGGAGATATCCTGTTTACTATACTTTTATTTAACGGATTGTTCTCAACCGGATTGCTTATCGAGGGACTGGTGTTAACACGGCACCAGAAGACGTATGACCTAAGGCCTTGTACTCAACTAACAGTGGGGAAATAGGTTAACACATCAGTCGTGCAGGCTTTCTAGTCCTTCAGAATATCGAGAACTCGCTTCTAAGTTGCCGGGCAGTTTCCAGCTGGGCCACTTCCATCCACCTACGAGCAACACCACTCAACATCGCCGTAGCTCAGGCCTATGCAACAACATCTGATCATGACGACGAAGAAGTGGGGGCATGTTACCCTCAACACCAGGACATCATCGTTAAAGTCAACAAAAAAGACGAGCTGATCATTCAGAGAGAGAGACTGGAACGCAAAAGTTGAAAGAGACACACTGAATCACTGGAAATAAATCTGCGGTCCTTCTAGCAGTGACAAAATCAATGATAGAGGGCTACGACTGCTAGAGTTTGCCATTTACAACAATATGGTACTTGCAAATACACTCGGCAAGCACAAGGCATCAAGACGCTGGACGTGTCATGCTCCAGACGAATTCCATCTTAACCAGATTGATTATATCTTGATGCAGAAACGATTAGGGTCAGGTGTCAAAAGAGCTACCTTTACTTTACTTTTACTTTTATTTTTCCGCTTGTACCAGTGGGTGTCTGCAGCAAGGCGAGTGGCCTGTAGGAGAGACATACCGTGAGCTCTGAGAGTGTCTGCCACTGATTCACTCCATCGTCGCCTTGGTCTTCCTCTGGCTCTCCATCCAGAATATTTAATGTTGTATGCTCTCAGAGCTGGATGGTTTGAGGGCATCCGAGTGAGGTGTCTGAACCCCTTAACCTTTTTGTTTTTCAGTGTGTGGTAGGACTGGTGTTGCTCCTACGGTGTCCCTTATGAATTCATTTTTCTTATTTTGCCTCTTCTTGTTTTGTTGACCGCTCTTCTTAAGCATTTCATCTCGCATGAGACCAGTTTCCTCAAGCTACCACAAGACGAACGTATCCTGTTGCAGATGTGGGAAGCGATCACATCATGGTAATGCTGATTTTTTAGTCATATTGAAGAACAAAAAGAAGCTTAAAAGTGCCAGAATGAAATTTGATTCAGACTCCAAGACCCCAACATCGCAGAATCTTTCAAGGTAGCCGTTGGAGAGAAGTTCGCGCCTCTTTTAATGCTAGAAGATTAAAGTGCAGAAACAGGGACTCTTACAGATCCGTTTAATAAAGTTATGAGAGAATCAGCAAACGAAGTGCTTAGAAAAGTACGCAGGAAAATCCAACCATGGGTTACACAAGAAATCCTCAAAATGTGAGGACAAGGGAAATCTGAAAAATGCAAGAATACACCTTCGGGAGCTAAAGAGTACAGGGATATCAATAATCAGGAAGAACAGAAATCAAGCCATATAAGATTGGATTGAGAAACAGTGTAAGGAAATTGAAGAAAATTTGGCGAAGAGCAACAGCAAACAAGCATTCCAAACAGTAAATGAACCAACAAAACCAAGGCGAGCACGAGTTAGCACCGCCCAAGACAAAGCTGGGAACTGCCACACAGAGGAAGAAGACATCCTAAAAGAAAGGACTGAGATAACTGTTCAGACCTTTATAACCATCAATCCAACGGTGACCCCCAATGTGACATCCTGCCTTGAATCGACAAACAACGATGGATTTCCAATTCTTAGAGAAGTAGCAGAGACAGCCATTAGAGTACTGAAAAACGGAAAAGCTGCTGGAGATAAGATAAGACAAGATAAGATAAGATAAGATACATCCATATTGTCCAGATCCTGGTTTTGTGTTTAACCACGTACACACACACACACACACACACACACACACGCACGCACGCACGC
>NW_004797463.1:367813-379245 GCF_000002075.1 Aplysia californica | reverse complement strand
GCACGCACGCACACACACCACACACACACACATACAGACGCACGCACGCACACAAACATGCACACACACGTAGTATGCTTGCACTCACGATCAGACTCACAGTCACATGCATAAATGAACAGCAATATAAACAATAATAATGTTAAGCTAGATACATACTCATTATTCTTATTATAACTCAATGGTATTCTGATTTTTGCTCTAAGGTCATATGAATACAGTCGAACTTGCCCTGACGGCCACCTCAATAAGACGGCCACCTGTACAAACGGCCACTTTCCATTTACCCCCTTGCGTTTTTTCTATATCATTTAACAATGTAAAACGGTCACCTGTCCTGCGGGGCCTCGGCCACCCTATTTTAACACACAACCCCTATCACAACAAACACCTGTCTTAGACGGCCACCTTAGTGACTCCTTTACGTTTAGTCATAAATCATTCATTGGCCCCTGGCGTTGTAGTAGTTGTCGCAGTTGTAGTTAGGTAGTCCCTCCAACCGATTATGTTGCGTAGACCCCTCCCACTGTTGACCAATAGGTAACAAATTCTCAGCTCTGTTGGTGAGGTAAGCGTGTGATCCCTCATAACCCATAAGCCCCGCCCAGAACTCACACACAAATCGTAAGTGAGATGAGTGGTCACTGTTTACCCAGTCTGTAACAAAGTAACAATGGGCGTCAACGCGAACTTGTGACAGAAGCGTCGCTCATTCTCCGAGTGGTGGCGACCCGTGTGTTTGTTTTACCATAGTACTCGGTCCTCCTTGTCTGACACATTTCGTTTTATTGTCACCCTTGCACAAAAGCAGCAACAAAAGGAAAAAAAACTAGCGAAAACAACAACAACAACAACAACAACAACAACAACAACAACAACAATAAAAACAGCAATGCAGCAAGCTTCGGTTGGGACCTCAGAAAGGAATGGTTTGTTTTCTTCATCTTGTTCAGTCCTGCCTAAGACGGCCATCTGTCTTATGCGGCCACTTTTCTCCTTGACAATGGGTGGCCGTCTTACGCAGGATTGACTGTACTTATAACAAGATGATTAAAATGGAAGAAGTTTGATGGATGATGGTAAGAATGACCTTCTTTGTTACAGATCAGAAGCCTAGGTCTTTTACTTCTGACTGATATTTTTATTTTAGGGAACGAAGTATGTTTATTGTCCAAAAAGGTGGAATTAATTTTTCTAGTGCTAGCTAAAGATATTAAGTCTCACACATTCATCTTGATTTGGTAATAAATTGAGAGTCCAATCACCAAGAACAAGCAAAAAAAAGCACAGAGCGAAGTGTACACACACGGTCGTCACTGAGAAGTGCCGCTATCAACCCAGAACTAATCAAGCATAATGGAGAGATAGTGGTGGACATCTTCACTAGCTTCTGCGTTAAAAATCTTCAAGACCCACATGAATGGCCCGCACCCTGGACGCAATCTCTTATCATCACTCTCCCCAAGAAAGGCGCCACGAATTTTTGACCGCACTATAGCGTTTGCTTTCCTGTAGAAAAGAAAGGTTTGCCAAATACTGCTAACCTCTAAACTGCTACTTAGTATATGTGAGTGTACGGGGGGTGGGGGTGTCTGTGTGTGTGTGTGTGTGTGTGTGTGTGTGTGTGTGTGTGTGTGTGTGTGTGTGTGTGTGTGTAATTATATATATATATACATTATATATATATATATATATATATATTATATATATATATATATATATATATATATATATATATATATATATACATGCGTGTATGTGTGTGTGTGTGTGTGTGTGTGTGTGTGTGTGTGTGTGTGTGTGTGTGTGTGTGTGTGTGTGTGTGTGTGTGTGTGTGTGTGTGTGACAGCAGCTATACGAGAAAACTATCGAGTATAACAACGTAAACGCTGTTCTACTGTAAGGTTCAGAGACATGGAGGCTCACAGAATCAGCAGCAAGGAAACTGCTGAACTTCATAAATGGAAGTCTGAAAAGGATAGTGGGAATCAAGTGGTGCGATCGAGTCACAAAAGCTCAACTGTGGGAAAGAACATGCCAAAGGCCAAAAAAGGAAGACATACAGGTGATGAAATGGAACTGGATTGGGCACACCCTGAGGAGACCCCCAACAAGCATCATCAGACAGGCTTTGACGTAGAATCCACAAGGAAAACGTAAGAAAGGAAGACCAAAGATGGCATGGAGGCGAGCGGTACAAGCGGAAATGGCAAAGGTGAGGACATCATGGAAACAGCTAGAAAAGGATGCACAGGACAGGCTTCGCGGAAGAAATGTTGTTGATGGCCTATACTCCACTGGGAGTTAAAAAAGGCGAGAGAGAGAGAGAGAGAGAGAGAGAGAGAGAGAGAGAGAGAGAGAGAGAGAAAGAGAGAGAGAGAGAAAGAGAGAGAGAGAGAGAGAGAGAGAGAGAGAGAGAGAGTATAACAATAAAGGTGAAACTTCCTTCTTAGATCGGGATAAGGCGCCTAATAATAGAATAAACCTTGTCAACTTATCAAACTATGGAAAACACTGAGACTATATGGTGTCAGAGGAAACTTGTTGGAGAACAGTAGAGTTCTGTAGACCAACAGCAGAAGTTCAGTAAAACCAAAAGAAGGCATTACAAACTGGTTCGAAGTAGCATCTGGACTACAGCAGGAATGCCTTATATCTCTCCTCCTTTTCATAATGTATGTACAAAGTAAGGCAAAATGTATACCAAAGAACAAAAAAGCCTGACGAAGCCAGTGTCTGCTGACGACCAACAAATCCTCCAACCAAATTGAACAACAGTTGTGAAAAATTTGACATAAAAATAAGCACATCAAAAAACAGAAGTAATGAACATTCATCTGAACAGCAAACAGCCAAAAACAGGTAATTGTGTTTAAGTATCATTCAGTGTTTTTACGGAAAAGTGATGAAATAAAAGTACGAACTCAAAACGCCAACTCTGTCACCCATTAACTCGCAATCATCTATCTCAACTAAATGTCTCCGTGAACACGAAGATACAACTTTTCACTTTAACATTTATATTAACTTTATACCACGAGTGTCAGACCTGGACATTGAGTAAAACCCATGATAGCAAGATCCCTGCATGCCAGGTGAAATGTTCCTGCAAAGCCTTAAACATCCCGAGAAGAGACAGGTAGAGAAATAAAGATGTAAGAGCAACTGTCGACATGGAGTCCTGTCTGCATTTCATAGAAAAATATTGAATGAAATGGTATGGCTGCCTATTTTTTTCCCTTTCCCACTGATATGAGATTGACGCCATCTGTTTAGTTGAACACAGTTTATATGAAAGTGTCCAAAGGTATTATGCACATACTTAGTGTAACATGTAACTGTTACAGATAAGGAATATATGTGAGGCAGCGCGGTGGAATCAGGCTCTCGTCAATTTTTGGGCATGTAGAGTGATTGGTATCACCTTAAAGCTTGTTCACCTGTCTTTATTTGGACGAAAAAAAATATCCATTTTTCTTGAATACAAGTCGAGATATTTGCAAAAGAAGGAGGTGGGGGTCATTTTTTTTCAGAGGTAGAATTAATGAGAAAATGGCGGCCAAAGATTAGTTATTTCCTTAGCTTTAGAGTCCGAAGTAACTGAAAATTAACATTTTTTGTGAATTAATATAAACGTTTTTCAGAAAAATCCACACAGAAATGAGTTCTTTAATGGGCATGAAAGGTGTTGGGCCAAAAAAGAAAAATTCGATAAAACTTCAAAAACCTGCGGAAAAAAGCAAGTTTCTTAACTTAGATGATTTTGACGTGAGCCTGATTCCACCACACTTCCTCACATATGTATAAATCAAGGATCTGAAAGTAATGATGGTTTAAGAAATAATGATGGTGATGAGTGAAGTTCCCAAATGGTGGGCACAGTCACTTTTAAGGTGAAATTGTTAGTGTTAGCCTATTCTATCGGGCCAAGACAAGTAATTAGGGGACCTAAGTAGGTAGACAATACCATGGCAGGCATGTTTGAGTATTTGTAAGCAAGTTGTAGGTGGCAAGTTAAAAAATGTTTTAAAATGTAGCATTCTACTCCCTAGTCTTTTTCCTCGAATATTCTGTTCGTGTCTTATTAAACTTGCGGAAATTCTATCGCAGGATCCTCGAACTCGAGTCGAGAGGGCACATTTTACACTTAATTTTGTACCCCCTCACCCCAGGGGGGGTGGCGACCTTAGACTCCCAAATCAAGTACCCTGTGTCTGAATCACCACAGTCTCTTACAAGATTGGTATGATTCCAATGCTGACGTTTGGAAGCAATTCCTATATATTTAACAAATCAATATTGTGCATAATATTACTCGTAAGCAAACGCCTCATTTCGTAGACTTATCTCTCGCTATTTTGAAAGCAGATCAGCTTTAAAAAAGAGGGCTCGGCGAAGGATAGAAAATACTGGGAGAAAGGTGTCATCTCTGTAAAAAGAATCACCAATTATGACTTTATCTCACCAGAGGATATCTGTTGAGGCCAGGGAGTAGCGTCACTTTTGTTTGGACAGCAGACAGAAATCCCCCCCCCCCCAAAAAAAAAAAAAAGAAAGAAAGAAAGAAATAAACCTTTGAGAGCAGATTCAATGGACAGTTTCAGCTTGATAGCAATAGTAAAGAATGGTAACCTAGTGGTAAGGCTGCAGGACTCTCAACTGTGGGTTCGGGGGTTCGAGCCTTTGCTCGGTCCGACGTTGTGTTCTTAGGAAGGGACATTAAATTCAGAGGTCCCGCCCTTTGAACAATGTAATAGTGTTGATCGGCGCGTTTAATCTATACCGAAGAGTTGATTCGTTTCAACCACTGATTACACAGAGGTGTTCAAAACAAACTTGAAAATGTAATAACAAATCCATCGTGTTAAAGCCTCGCATTACCTACACATTCTGTACTCATGCAGCATACCAAAAAAGCGAAATTTATTCTGCATGATTTTACACTTTAATAATTCATCTATGTTAAGAGGCGCCCGAGATACAGATCTAGTCCTTCAAAATTGACCTGAAAAAAGAAAACAGGCTTGGCAAAATTATGCGAAAAGACAGTTTTTGCGAGGGTATTGAGGAGCATCAATATTGATAGAATGGACGTACATTACACATCCAATGAATGGAGAATGTTGCATTGCAATAAACAATGTTGTATTTTGATACTTTGTCACTAAAGTTGCAAACACAACAGGAAACAGAGCAATCACAAATACCATGCAAAACATGAACGTCATTAAATGTCCTCATTATTATTTTGCTCGGACGCCATTAGTTTTGTATAGTGCACGAAACCATTGAGCATTTACCCTCTTAAATTTTGTGATTTAACTATCTGTGTCATTTTATCCCAAATATCACAGAGATTTGAAAACAAAGGGTCTGAGTTTCTTCAACTGTTGTTTCATGGTACTTCACTCTTCACATACCTGTAGGATTCGCAACGGGTCTATAATAATATACTGGTGATCGCTCCAACGTTGATTTAATTTGGTTTTCCAAGAATTATCTAGTGACATTGGCACTGTAAGAAAATTCTTCGCTAAGCATAGAGATGTCTAATTGAATGACACCATGACGAAAACAAGGGTAAGACATGACGTTCTAGCATTTGCACGATGTAGTCCACTAAACCAAGCCACACGGTGATTCTCACGAGGGCAGTTTTGTTCATTCCACCCAGACCACCCAAAACCGTGGCAGTTTCGTGGCCTCTATTTCTCACTGACAGATGATTATGTCTAAAAATCTATCTTACTCTGTCAATGTGAAAAAAGCGCTTAGTGTTCGACACGAAATCATTAGTAACTTAACAAAAATAAAATTAATACTAATGAGCACATGTTTTGTGAAGTCCCGGTTCTGTGTGGTGTGCCTGTCTCTTCTTGTGATGTTTAGCGTTTTCGAATTTCATCCCGAATATTGTGATGTTGCTTTCTTTTGTCTTGCTTAATGTCCAGGGGTGACACTGGTAGCATAATCTTGGTATAAACATTGAAATAATAAGTTGTCTCTTTGTGTCCATGAGGATGTTTGGATGGAACAGAAGGAGTGAGAGCTGATAGGTGGCTGTTTTGGTGTTTTGAGTTCCCTTTTACATTTCTCTGTCTTTGGACCTGTTTTCAGCAGAAAAAAGGCTACCAAATAATGTGTCCTTATATGACCTTATGCTATTGCAAGTGCCGTTTAACTCTCACCCAAAAAAGAAAAGATTCCCAAGCTTTAGTTTGCATTTTGCGTTATCGAGTCCATAATATTATATACTATGAAAGGGAGGGGAGATAAAACGCTTCCGTGTAGTACTTCTGATCTTACTGTGAACCAGTCAAAAAAGGCTGCAAATATATTTCAATCTCTTGTGTTGTTTACTATTGACATGACTGTGTCAGGGGACGATGGGTTCTGTTGACTGTCATGCCTTCTGTTTTTGAGGTTCGTATCCCCATTACATATTTCTTGTAGCTGTCGTTAAGTTCTATGCTTGATTTTGGAGGCGTCTTGGTTTGGATGCATAATACATTGTTCGTTTGCTAACAGTAGTTTATTTAGTTTTTCTGGGCTTTGGTTTGCATCTTGCATTCTTGAGTCCATATACATGTGTATTATAGTTAATAGGAGGGGAGGTAAAAACGCATCCGTGTCGTACTTAATATTTTACTTTGAACCAGTCTGTGTTGCCTTCCTTTGTTCTTAGTAAGCTTCTTCTATTGGTGTATACAGCACTGATATTGTCTAAAAGCTGTCCTCTGATGCCTTACATTTCAAATGTCTTCCACTGTTTACTTTGTTAAAAGCCTTCTCCTGATCTAAGAAGACGATATTGGATTCCTACCTTTGCTCTATGGTTTTCTTGCAGAGCTGTAATAATGCGAATACAGCACCCGGGCACCCTTTTCCTTTGTGGAATTCTAACAGGCTTCGCTCAGGTTTCTCTCTAAAATAGGCATTCTCCTTTGTGCTATTATTTTGGCTCATGCTTTCCCTGTGTGGCTTAATAAAGTGATGCCTCTGTATGTTATGCAGTTGAATAAAATGTCTTGATGAGGCAGTTACTGGGAGTGTTAGATTGTTCAGTATACCAGAAAGATCTAATGTTGGGTTTTCGGTTGTTGTTGTCTTGTTTGTTTTTTGTTGTTTTTTGGGGGGAAGGTTAAAGTTTCGACTGTTTATGATGATGATGATGATGATGATGATGATGATGATGATGATGATGATGATGATGATGATGATGATTTGGGGGGGGGGGGTATTTTGTTTTTTTTGTTGTTGTTTTTTGCTCCTCCTGAGGAAGCCCACGGGACGAAACGTTGAGCTATTAAACAAATTTAAACATTCTATATTGTTATTTTATTTTTGTCTAAAAATAAAACAAGACTCTCCCTCCTACCCTGCTTACCAAAAAATGGTGATGATGATGATGATGATGATGATGATGATGATGATGATGATGATGATGATGATGATGATGATGATGATGATGATGATGATGATGATGATGATGATGATGATGATGATGATAATGACGATGAAGATGATAATGATGATGATGATGATGGAGGCTACCTCTTAATGATGACTTTTCAGAAGTTGGCACGTTAAGTTTTAACAATATTGAAACTCTGACTTCGCTTTTCAAGACCAAGAAAAGGTTTAGTGGGCTTTTTCGCTCGATCTCCATCCAATTGGCTCTGGACTAGATAAGTTGGCACTCTAAAATTGAAGCAAAGGAAACCAAAGCAAAGGAAAACAAAGGAAAGGAAAGGAGAGAAATAGAAAGGAAGTGCATATTTTTTCAGGTCTTTATTAACACTATTAGGCTATTTTAAAGACTGTGCAAAATATATTTAACGTCCATTTCCGAAAGGACCTGACCAATTGGGTTGAGAACCTTGAAATCTCCACCAAACAATTTCAGTTCAAATACGCCTTGTCTAAATATTTTAAGCAAGGCCACTTCTTCCGCAATCTGGCATTGTACCAACTAAGCTAACAAAGCGCTCAAACAAGTATGCCATAATGAAACAGATAATAGAAAGCAAAAACTATGACTACAGAGGGCGTTTGTTGTGGGGGGGTGAAAATTGTAGGAATGAGCTATAGATACTGTAAACAACTATGTACTGTAAGGTTTACACAAAAAGATATATTTTATTTCATATTAAACATCTACAATCGTCTACCCAACAATGGGCACAATGGGGGTTGAGCTTGGTCCCTGAAGAGTGTCGAGAATTTGGCGGTAATAATTAATGATTTCATTCGGAGACAAGACTTTCTCCTGGGAAGCAGAATTGATTTGAAGGTAGTTAGGTGTTGTTGACCTATATTGGTTCCACGTCGCTCCGCCGTTTGGAACAGTTGACGTTGGGTTCCCTGTCTTGGCAAAGTTGGTCCACCTTTCCATTATTTGTTGAGATACCTGAATGTCTTCAGCATTAGGTGGCCCATTGCCTTTGTCGGTGAACATTTGCTGTCGCACATCAAACAGGAAAAGCATCTCAATTCCATGCAGAGCTGACATCCATTGTGGGGCTTTGCTGAAACTAGGTCTGTAGTTGAACTGGTACAAGTAATGCTTCTTTTCAGGAACGTAGCTTACAACTTTAGCCAGTTCCATAACCATTGGTGCCCCAAATACAAAGTAATCTACAGCGTCCAGAGTTCCCCTTTGTATGGTGGCTGGGGTTGACCTATCTTTAATAAAGGATGTCTTCATCACGTTAACGATGTCCTCCCGGTCGAGATTGGTAAACTGTGTCGTCTGAGATCTCAAAACCTGTTTGGCCACGTTCATTGTGACAACTGGTGGGTTCTTTCCGAAGAAAGTCGGAATCATTCCTCCAAATTCATCACTATTAAATCCCCTTAGAGTATCTACGTGGTTAATTTGTCCTCGAGCGAGTAAGGTACTTGGTTTGTCTGGCAGAAATCCAAACGTTGTTTCTATTCTAGGGATATTGATGAGGGTTGCTTGTGCGGCTACAGTGATTCCAAGGGATGCCTTGAGCAATGCATTTGCATCTGCCTTTTGCAAGCAGGACAAAAGTGCTGTTGAATTATTTAAGTCGTTGCAGTTAACGGCCTCGCTGATCAGTCGAGCGGAAATACGAGGAGTCATTCGATTTCCTGGAAATTCGATTGCCCAAGGTGAAAGAGCGGAACCACTTTCCATGATTGCTCTCTGGAACAGACCTTTGGCTAGCGGTGACAGAGTGAGGAGAGAGACACAAGCTGACCCAGCACTTTGTCCAGCAATAGTGACCAGATTTGGGTCACCTCCAAAAGCAGCAATGTTATTTTTGACCCACTTCAGAGCAGCGACCTGATCCAACATCCCATAGTTTCCAGGCAGAGTGTCATCTTCTGTTGACAGGAATCCGAAAAGATCAAGTCTGTACTCAAAGGTCACAAAGACAACTCCTTTAGCTGCGACGTAAGAAGCATCATAGGATGAGCCTGACCCAGCGTTGTACCCTCCTCCGTGGATAAACACCATGACGGGCAATGGAGCGTTGCTGGTTCTCTTAGTCGGCGTGTACACGTTAAGGTAGAGACAGTCCTCGCTGTGAGAAGCGTTTGGGTTACGGAAACGATCGTTAAGACCCACTCGCTGCAGACACTCGTCCCTAAATCCCAGGGCGTCTCTGACACCGGTCCATGAGTCAGGAGCAACAGGGGCCTTAAAGCGGAGTGGTCCTGAAACAGAGAAATAAATTCACATTGAAGTCTGCACGTTAACAGTTTCACTGCTGGGCCGTAATACTCAGTGAAAACTACGATATTGTCTCATTAAATAGAGCAAACTCATTCATTCTATAAACCTCTCAGCTTTAGATTTTGAGAACTGCATACTCCTGGTACAGCTAATATCCTCTCGTCTTCTATCCCTGCCTTCAGTCACCACAAGGTTTACTCAGTTTTTATAACATAATGCACCTGCTGATGATGGAGACAATCAGCCTGCCCACACTGAAATGGACCCTCGGGAAGAGGGGTGAAGAAGCATGGAACGCCACGTCTTCCTAAGACCCCGGTTCTACATTCAAGTAATTCAAATAAGTAACAAGCAATGTTTTGTACAGCAGTGAAAATCTTAACTTCTTCTGAGAAAATCACATCGCGCAGGAGTCGAATTTTCATGTTTTCCAACTATTCCAACAAGAGACAGTGTTGCCCTCTTGTGAACATTCTCCCCCCAAATTACCTTTTCTGCCTGAATCCGGGTAGTTGTGCTCGTTTATTAGAACCTGGAAGAGTTGATAATTTCATGTTTCCAATTCTGTAATTTTAAATAATGTTAACAAGAGTCCAAAACAAAGTTTATTTTTGGCTGCAAAGATTTTACGGAAGCAAGTCCAACCATTGAGAAAGAATTGACGTTTCTTTGCCCTCTATATATTGAACGATTGGTTCCAAATTATTGTAACCCCCGGGGCAGTACTACTGACTGAAGTGTCTTTAGGCTATTCCCAAAAGGGGGACATAAACATGTTCTTATGCACAGTGGAATTGTAAATGAGCATATAAATCGATGTCATGCTAAATAACTGTGCCGAACTGAAACAGGAACCTGTTCCTTTTTCTGTCCTAATCCTTACTATCGTCTTTTTTTCCCTCTACTTCTTTGGTATGTTTGTCACGCTCTTGTGACACGCTTTTTCCCAGGTGCCTTGACAGTCGAAGCAGACTTTGTGCTGTTGAAGCTAGAGAGGTGAGCAGAGTAAGTCTGATTCCCTGTAAAGACTTCTCTGTTGACATCCACCCCTTGGCGCTCATATGACCTTATGCAGTTGCGAGCACCATAAAACCTCTACACTAAAATTAAACCAAATCATTATATCAGCTTTTACTACCTGGAGTAGAACCAGTGTTCAGTTACATACATTAAAGAAACATAGTCACAAAAAACACAAGGATGACATACATGGGTTTTTAGTAGTGGATATTTCTATATACAAAATAACAAAGATAGAGTGAGAGAGTGAGAGGGGGAGAAAGAGGGGAGAGAAAGAGAATAGGGGAGGACAGGAAGAATGGAATGCATATAATGTCTCTTACCAGTGGGAGGTTTAACGTAGGGGATGCCAGCGAACCTTGCCACCGGGACTGAAGGTCCAGAAACAATCTGTCCCCTCAGTGTTCCGGAGGTGGTGTTGGCCAGGAAGAAGTTGTTGGTCGCCCCCGCTTGTCTTGCCTGTAGAGCTCCATTGCTCAAAACCGTTGTGCACAGAGCCTGGAGCAGCCAGGCCGTTGCCATTTTACCCGATAGAAAGACAAGTGTAGAGGCTACGGGCAAATTGAAACTGTTGATAATTTCTTGAGGTACTGGCTTCTATATATACCTATAGCTCACATAACAAACCCAGGCGGTTATTAAGTAATAATCTATAGCATCATGAGGACTATTTATTCACCTCCCAACTGGGACATGCATTTTTTTT
>NW_004797463.1:361646-364999 GCF_000002075.1 Aplysia californica | reverse complement strand
CCCCTCAAATTGTTTCTTTGGAACGTATTGTAGGACGTCAAAAGGCCAAATACAACAGGGCAATGGAGGATTAGGTTAGGGAGTAACATCGGGCCTTTAATATATAGCTTTAATAACTAAAGAAGGATTTATTTACAAAGTGAAAAAGAATTTTATTTTAAAAATTCCTGCTTATTAATTTATTGAATGGTTGTGTCAATATATGAGCTGAGCCACGTCGCTTTGGGAGAAACGTGAAAACTTAGCACAAAGGAAATGCGCATATAGGCATTTATTTTTGTGATTAGCCCGTATTCAAGGTTGGGTCATGGTTATCTAAAGAATGCACTTATACGACTTGAGAAAGTTCATAAACGCGAACCTTGGGCTCCATATTTTGGTTCCAGCAGTGGAACATTCAGGCCGATGTGTCTCCCATTTTGGCAGGCAGCATGGTTCAGAAAAGGTGTCAAGCCCAGTACATGAAACCAAAGTTGCGATACTCCCAGACTGTAACGCCCTGAAAGAAAATTCTTCATAATGCATGAAGATGTCTACTTGAATGACACCATGACGAAAACAAGGGTAAGACTTGCCGTTAGGGCCTACAGCATTTGCACGATGCAATCCACTAAACCAAGGCATCTAGTGATTCTCATGAGGTCAGTTCTGTTCATTCCACCCAAACCACCCAAAACCATGGCCGTTTCATGTCCTCTGGTTCTCACTGACAAAATATTATGTCCAAAATCTAACCTACACAGTCAATGTGAAAAAAAACATTAGCCTTTAAGCAAACAAAAATTAATACTGATGAGCACATGTTATGTTAAGCCCCGGTTTTGTGTGGTATTTATAACTGCTCTGTTCTCCAGTCTGTTGGAAAATATCCTCAGAAGATGCTGTTCATTGCAGAGACAATAATATTCTCTTTTCTTCACTTGATATTCAATACATGTCAATTCCACCAATGTTGATGCACTTCAATTTACTCGCGAACACAATTTTGCAGTTCTCTGATTCCGCAGAATTTTTCCAAGCTTGATTTTTTAAGGTCAATTTTGAGTAACCGTATCTCGGACATCTCTTAACGTAGATGAAATATTAAGGTGTCAGATGATGCTGGATTTATTTAGCTTTAAATTGGTATGCTGCAATGAGCGGGCAGTGCAAGCGAATAACTCGATGATTGGTTGATTACATTTTCAAGTTTATTTTGGACGCCACAATATATTATATATAAATGGGACACAGGCAGGTCTTTGGTTGCGCACAAACGGTGAAGACTGCTTAAGATCCTCGAGGCTGTAGAGTTTGCTCTCCAATGGTGAAGCATAAAATTGTCATGGGTGTGCTCTTAGGGTTACGAAGTGAGTGCAGTGCTGCAAGAAAATAATATTGGTGGTTGTTCTATGGTCTTTGGCCACACTGACATAGAGGTGCCACGATTACGGGTCTTAACTACAAGACAGCCGACATTACTGGCATCGAGTGTTGAATCTAAAGTGTTGAAAGCGATAGTAGGTGTGTCAGATTCTCCTCCCAAGACAAACCCTAGTGAAAAAAATAAAATGCAGAAAAATACAATACGTTGGCCACTTAAAACGACGCGAGACCGTTGTGAAAAAGGTGCGTGGAGGAAGGATATGGGGCAGGAGAGCCAGGGGAAGACAAAGGATAACATGGTTGGACAATCTAGATATAGCAGAATGTGCAAAAGCATCTCGCCACCGTGAAGAATGGAGGGCGACTACATGTCAACCTCTGAGTCAGAGATGACGCCTCAAGTGTTTAATGTAGTTAATTGTAAAGGATCACGTTTAGCGTGTCCCCAGATATATGCTCGGCGTGTCTATAGTTCTGCGTATATAATTGGAGCCATCCTTCTTTGAATGTTCTTTTGCTGAAATCTTAAAATTTAGTGTTAAATAAGGACTTTCAATCTCAACACCATACCACATCTGACTATACATGTATTTTACCCTGCCATACCGCAGCATAGCATAGACTTTTCCTCCTTGTCTTGAATTGGAGTCGAGCATTAGTAAATTATGAAAAACTTTTTTCAAAACGTGTTCTTCCTCTGTTGCTTTTAAGCGTCGTGGGGAGATGCATTTTTTAATGTTATGCCTAATCTGCAAGACTTTCAATTAAGAGCTTATAGTTACTCAGGGTTCCCTTAGCTCTCTCATTTCCATATTTTGAGTGGCCTACTTCTCCCTTTATATCCTGACTATTAGGCTTTCGAGACTGTCTACTGGGTGACATTCTTAACAGGCGGTCAAACCATTTTATTCTCTGGGGGGTTTTTTGTTTTTGTTTTTTGTAAGTGTTTTGCAGCACTCGCCACTGTATATAAATAAGGTCATATGAGCGCGCGGGACACATTAAACATTTTCAGGCGGTAGGAAATTTGGAAATTTACCCGGGTGGCGGCCAAGCCAACTCTTATCGATTTTAGAACACCAAGGGATCTTTAAAGTGCGTAACTTGCACACGGGCCCTCCCAGATTTTTCGCCCTTGTCCGAGAAGGGTAGGTGTAGATCTTTCCTACCAGAAGATTAGGGGTGTGGCTGAAAGACAGCAGTAAGAAGAAGCCAAGGAGTAGCAGTAGAAAGGCTGCAGAAAGAGTCAGGAGACCGGAGGAGGGGGCAAATGGGGTGAGGGGGTGGGGACAGAAAGAGGAGACAAACGTAGACAACAGAACATTGCCAGAGAGCAAGAAAGGAGGTAAAAGGAGACAATTTTAGAGAGCAAAATTTTTCGGTCGCTCCACGGATTCGAACCTTTGAATGAGAGACCAACCCCTAAATCCCTAGGCCACGAGACCCCCCTCTAGTTCTCTAGAAACAAAAATGCTGACAGGAATCTGTGCCAATAGTTGCTCTTACTTCTTTCATTTCTCTGCCTGTCTCTTCTTGTGATTTTACGGGTTTTCGAAGATATTTCATCCCGAATACAGTGATTTTACTTTCTTGGGTTTCACTTAATTTCCAGGACTGACACTGGTAGCATAACGTTGGTATAAACATTGAAATGATAAGTTGTCTCTTTGCGTCCATGGTGATGTTTGGATGAAACAGAAGGGTTGGAAGCTGATAGGTGACTTTGTTGGCTTTTTTAGTTCGCATTTTCATTTCTCTGTCTTTGGGCCTGTGTTCTGAAGGAAAAAAAAGTGTTGCCAATATAATGTGCCCCGCGCGCTCATATGACCTTATGCAATCGCAAGCGCCGTAAAACACTTACCAAAAAAAATTCCCCTGCTTTGGTTTGCATTTTACGTTATTGAGTTCATATGTGCTATGAAAGGGAGGGGAGGAAAAACGCTTCCTCGTCGTACTTCTGATCCCCTCTTCTCTCTCTCTCTCTCTCT
>NW_004797463.1:354614-361546 GCF_000002075.1 Aplysia californica | reverse complement strand
TCCTCCCCCCCCCTTTCAAATTGTTTCTTTGTAACGCATTGTAGGACGTCAAAAGTCCAAATACAATAGGGCAGTGGAGGATTAGTTTGGGTACAACTAAAGAAGGATTTACAAGATGAAAAAGATTTTTATTTCAAAAATTCCTGTTTATTAATTTGTTGAATGAATGTGAGCTGAGCAACGTCGCTATGGGACAAACGTGAAAACTTAACACAAAGGAAATGCGCGCGTCATATGACCGTATGCAGTTGCGTGCGCCGTAAAACACCATACTAAACTAAAAGGAAATGCCCATACAGGCGATTAGCTGGTATTCAAGGTTGAGTCATGGTTAACTAAAGAATGCACTGATAGGGCTTGAAAAAGTTCATAAACGCGAACCTTGGACTCCGTATTTTGGTTCCAGCAGTGGAACATTCGGGCCGACGTGCCTCCCATTTTGACAGGCAGCATGACCCCTTGGGCTGGTTTCTTTCTGCTGCAATGAAGGAGAAACTCTGGTTCAGAAAAGATGTCAAATCCTGTACATGAAAACAAAGTTGCGATACTCCCACGCTGTAACGCTTCACTGAATTTAAATCAACACAGGCAGGACGTATAACGCGGTTCGCACTCATGTGTTCACATACGCATAAAAACGTGAAAAGATTTCTCGTAAACGCTCCCGATAATGTTATTATTTGCGCGGCATGTCAATATTTGGGCCACGCTATAGGAGGAAACGTATAAATGATAGAGCAAAAGAGCAGTCTCAAAGACTATTGTGTGCAGGCATTCAGGTATTTGTTATGTTCAGCCTGCGTTCAAACGTAGAGTCATGGGCACTGGAGACGAGGTCATTTTCTGGAAGAACTAAAAGATAACGCGAACCTTGGCTTTTGTATCTTGAGCCTGAGAGTGGAAAATTCAGCCTCATGTGTCCTCTATTTTGGGACGACGCGAACCCGTCTGTTTTTCTTTCTTCCCCTCAAGTAGCTAAGCTGGTTCAGAAAAGGTGCCGAGCTCGATTCGGGCGTGGCGAGGAAGATAGTCATCGTTACCGGGGAGAGAGAGTGACAAGGGAAAAACGACGTGGGGACAGCTACTGGTTGTTTACTGCACATGTATTTCTTTGTTACGAGTGGTGAAGTATCTTACACTATAGAATACAGCTAGACGAGATGCATTACATTACGTCTCGATCTTTTAATAGTCAGAGCTCGGAGGACCAGGGAACAGTGGCTGTGCTAAGCGAATACATCCTCTTAATGGTAGGCCCTTATTATTGATCATGGTATCAGTATCCAATGTTTTTGTCGTGTTTCTGCAGTTCATTTATTAAGTTAGAATGACGTTGTTGTTGATGTTGTTGTTGTTAGTATTGTTGTTGTTGTTGTTGTTGCTGCTGCTGTTGTTGTTGTTGTTGTTGTTGTTGTTGTTGTTGTTGTTTTGTTGTCGTCGTCGTTGTCGTTGTCGATCAAGCAACATCAGAACCTTGCCTTTCTGCCCAGTGTCATGTAGTTATAAGTAACGTTTGCTGCTGTCGTTGTAGGTGATTATCCACTGTCTTAACTCTATCCGTACGTCGTGTTTTACTTTCGTATCCATACGACGTGGGGAACTCTGTGCCACCACTTTCCAAAGAGGAAATTTACTCGTTAATCCGTTCCGTACGCTTTACATTGCAATCTGCAATGTATTCATCAAGGTTCGGCAAACTGCAGTGATACTTCAGTCTTCATGAAAAGATAACTCTGACAACACCCCTCCGCTGCCTTATGTCTCGATATGAATCATCATAAGGTGACAAATATGAAACAGATATGAGATATTGGCGATCACGGTTCTGATCGTTGACCCGAACTTAACGGTGCTATGAACTACAGTTGTGAATGCAACCAACTTAATATGTTTCGCCCGCTCATATGACCTTATTCAGTTACGAGCGCCGTAAAACTCTTACTTAACTAAAAAACCAGATGGTGGTTCTCCATTGATTTCTCAGCTCGGATGCTCTTTGAAAACTGGTGCTACCCTGTCATCCATTATTTCAGGGTTTCCAAAAAAGCTAATTTGAGTCTACCCCCGTCTAGTTTGCCTTCTATTTTTTTAAACCACTGAGAGCAAGGCATTTAAAGCAATTATGTTAATTCAGATATCCTAGAAATAGCTTGTAACTTCCTATGTTCTTGCCAGTAAGCGGCCTATGTCATGCCTCCTGCTTTCAGTTCTTCTTCGTTCGAATTCTTTTCTTTCTGTGATATTCTTAAAAGTCTCCCAAGAAACCACATTTCTGTTGCCTCTATTTCAATTCCACTATCTGTGGTCATTGTCTAATAGTCAAAGCCGTACACAAATGTGAGGCAGCGTGGTAGAATCAGGCTCTGGACAATTTTTGGACATGTAGAGTTATTGGTATCATCTTCAAGCATGTTCACGTGTCTTTATTTGGATGAAAAAAATATCCATTTATCTTGAATAAAAGTCGGAATATTTGAGAATGAAGGAGGTAGGGGTCACCTGCTTTCAGAGGTAATATTAGTGAGAAAATGGCCGCCAAAGATTAGTTATTTCCTTAGCTTAAGAGTCCGTGGTAACTAGAAAATCTATATTTCTTGTTCCTTCAATCAACATTTTTCAGAAAAATCCACTCATAAATGAGTTCTTTAATGGGCAAGAAAGGTTTTGAGCCAAAAAACAAAATTTTGATAAAAATTCCAAAACCCGCTGAAAAACGCAAGTTTCTTCACTTTGATTATTTTGACGAGAGTCTGATTCCACCACGCTGCCTCACAAATGTTGACCACTTTAATATTATAGACTTTTATATTCCTTCTTTTAGTACACATTGGGATTTTGTACATCTTTACTGATTGGACTCTTTTTATTTTAATCTGTCTTGAGCTATTGCGATTCTTCATTCTATTTGTGTGCAACAATTGGCATCAGCTGCAATTATAAAAAAAACTAGATATTTCGTAAAACTATTCTGATCTCTTCACCTTCGCTCAAGAGAATACAAATAGGCTTTAATGTTTGGTTCAGATATTACCATTCATTATGCTTTTCTTCACATTCAACAATATCCTTTTACGTTCACTTTCCATTACAAAAGTATCTAGAAGCAATTCAAGGTCTTTTTTTTTTTAATCTGCAATTTAAACTGTGTTATCGGCATGTCTGATGATATAAATATTTTTCCGTTTACTTTGAGACCTACACTTTCTTATATATATTTCTAAGGATTGTTTCGCTATACAGTTTAAAGGAATCTAGTGACACAACACACCCCTACCCAACTAATGTTTTACTTGATGTATATGTGTAAATAAATAATCTGTGGTGTCGATGAACTAGTGGTTGGGCTCTCGGGCTGGCTACCGTAAGATCGTCGGTTAATATCCTGTTAGGGGCCTGACGTTTGGTCCTAGGGAAGATCACTTTGCACGAATTTTTCTTACTTCATCCAGGTAGTAATGAGTACCCAGTTTTTGACAGAGAAAGATCTTGTCAGTTTGTTAGTGTTTGGGCTCGAGTAATCAGCAGTTTTCACGATGGAAGCCGCGGATGTTTCTGAGGTTTCTAATAGGAGGTGCCCACTAGCGAGAGCGGATCAAGGTCGGGTCGGATCGGGTCGTCGGGTTGGGTCGTTTTGTGGTGGTGTCGGTGCATACTACAACCTCCCCGCGATTGTACCTGACGACCTGGAAGTTAAAGTAGAGAAACATTTAACCTCAATCGCTTCTAAGGCTCCTTTCCGCAATTACCTGTTTCAGTGATGCAGCAGCCTGGAATCCCATAAACCTGGTTACAGTAGTTTCATCGATACCTTTCTATTATCAAAGATCGTTAATAAGACGATAGCTCTAGTTCACTCGGCCAAAAAAGGATCCCCAGAAGTCTTTCTTTTCTCAACAAGAAGAATAGGAATAACACAGTTTGTTAATTCGCTTTCATTGTTTTCACACAAGTAGGATAAATCTGTTGGCTAAGTCTGCACTTTTTCGAAGAGAACGCCACCGCACTTTGAGTGTCAACATGGAAACGTGACTCGGACTTGTTGTAATTGGCTGCAAACCACCCGATCCCGCGATTCGCAGGCCTGAAAACAAACCCGATCGGTTTGTGCCACGATGACCGCTTTACGCCCTCAATTTGGCTTGCCCCGACCTACCAGATCGACCCGACCCGACTCGACCCGACCTAATCGCGATTGTGGCCACCCCCCTATAAGTGAACAGACAGACTGGGCGCCGACGCGTCGATGCTAGATCTTGGCCTATATTATAGTGCGGTCAAAAGTTCATGGCACAGCGTATCCTCAAATACATTTCTTTAACGGGTGAATCAATGAGACCCATACTTTGCTCCGCAGTTTGTATCAATTTGTCTTAATCTAATCATAATTATTGTTTCACAATAATAGAGGCTAGATTTTCAAAATCGTATATAAATACGCATACTTTATATTAATAATATTACAAATCTACGTCAGACGAAAAAATGCGATATTCACATCATTTCCCGCTTCTCAGACACACTTACGCGCGTGGCCTACGTCACAGCTCACCAGTGATACTTTTTACTGGCAAAATGTGCTACAAGAAATTAATTTTATAGTCTACACTTTATGCACTTCAGGTTCTGAAAACATGAGTTCTATAAGCATGCTGTTGCGAGCATTAAAAAAAATAATAAAGGACTTGCTTTTTAAAGCGATATTGTCCCAACCCTAAACCTTCCAAAGTTTGTAAAAACTACTCACTAGGATCTTTAATTAGTATTTATTAAGGGATTTACTAGAATACAGTCAGCAGATGTTTACAAAAAATATAGATTTGTTCAGACAATTTGACAAGTCATTAAGCAAAAACAAAGAGACTTTATGTTCAATAGCTGAGGAAAGATTTGACAATACGTTGGGCCACGAATTTTTTACCATACTATAGTGTGTGTAGTGTGAAGTTTGTAAGCTCGTTTTATCACAACGTCGTGTAAAATGGACACGGAAGCAGTGATTCAGGCAGTTTTTAAAAAAAAAGAAAATGTTTTTATGACAGTTGTGATAAAAGCTACAGAAACAGAATTTAATAATAAACGGTGAGTGGAAAAATAAGTTGGCTTCCAAGTATTTTGTCCATTAGTTGATGGTACTCTCCACACATTTCTTCTTTGATTTGTACGGTGCACCCAATATCGACATCGGGCTTGTTGCCCTTTATGCAACCATGACAAGATAAGAACCATTGAAAAACGCCTTCGTCGTCCCTTGTTCTTGATCTAATGACGAGTTTGTACAATAACAAACGATCGCTCTATGAACCAGATGAGCCGCATCAAACGTTTTTATAAAAAAAAGTCGGAAACTTTAAATGTTTGCCTTGAGAGTTCCAGAATCTACGCAGGCCATTTATAGATAACGAACAAAACTACAAGAATCATTACCAACGACCAGACTTTACATTGTACAAAACTTGGAGGACTGTCAGATTCCTACTTCCACGTCCCAGTTGGTGAGCAGGGGCATACTCGCAACGTACTAAATTAAATCTGGTTGTAGTTGTAGTCGAATTCAATCTGCGGCGAAACGACCTTTCTTATTTTCCACAGATACACGCTGCGACGTAAGAGCGGCGAAATGTCAACCTCTCGAAGGAAAGACGCCTCCACTCCTTTCTCACCGGGCACCTTGGGATCGTTGCGCTATCAAACCATCAAAATGACGCGCCGAAAAATCCAAAAGGCTCGTCCACTCAGTCTGTATGCCAAGAAACGAAAACTTAAATTCTTTGGCATTGATATTCACGTATTACAATTCAACACTCACTATACTAGGCTAGAGGTCGAAAACTGTGCGAATTGTGGTGTTGAGTTAATAAGAGTATCTTGGGAGTGTTGCGTTATCAAATCATTTTTAAAAAAGACGTGCTGAAAAATCCAGCAAGGCGCATCCACCCTGTCTGTACCCTAAGAATCGAAAACTTAAATTCTTTGGCATTGATATACTACAATTCAACACTCACTAGGCTAGGGGTCGAAAACTGTGCGAATAGTGGTGTTGAGTTTATAGAGTATTGCTAACAGGAAGTTATGTCGTATGCATGAGAATGTTAGATAAAAGTATACAAGGATGGCAAACAATAGGTTGATTCTTCGAGGGTGCGTCCCATTCTCAAGCAGCTCTGCGGAAGGTTTGTTTTCAAAGGGTAAATAAAGAGTCACGAAATTCTTGGCCTACATTATGATTCCCACATTGGGTGCGTGCTGAGAAAAAAAGTGATTGCCAATCTCAATGACTAGGGGAAGCCCTTGGATTTCTATAGGTTTATTTATAACCACTCGGGCGTGCCCTCTAGCTACATATATAAGCCAGTGTCTCAGCAAAATTCATCAGAAACCGTTAACCTCTGAGCTACATAATATATAAGCCAGAGTCTCAAAAACATTTAACAGAAGCCGTGTACCTCTGAGTTAGGCTACTCATAAGCCAGTTTCTCAAAAACAATTTACCAGAAGCCGTAACTGGCCTGTTGTAGTCTTTACGTTCTTCATTCTACGGGACATTATGGCTTCAGCGTGGCTACTCCAGTCTCTGTGTACAACCTTACTGACCAATGGAAATCTGCCAGCAGGTCCCGGAGGGACGAATGACACGTTCCTTTGGGCCAACACAACGTACGGCACACTAAAAGGAAAAGTGGTTTTTGAACCTTCAATTCCGGTGGCAATGTTCGCGGGTATTCCTTTTGCTAAACCCCCAACAGGTAGGAGACTCTTTTTGCATCACTTTAATCTCTTTCGATACCTCGTTTTTGGTTTTTGTGAGTGTGGTTTTTTTGGGTGGGGGGAGAGGCGATTCGCACCCCCTCTCTCTTTCTCCCTTGTCTGTCTCATTCCCAATCCCCCTCTTTCTCCTTCCCAACCTCTCTCTCTCTCTCTCTCTCTCTCTCTCT
>NW_004797463.1:342166-352892 GCF_000002075.1 Aplysia californica | reverse complement strand
TCTCTCTCTCTCCCTCTCTCTCTCTGTCTCCCACCCCTCTCTCTGTCTTTCTCTCCCTCTCCCTCTCTCTCTCTCTCTCCCTCTCTCTCTCTGTTGGTCTGTCTGTTTGCCTCTCGCTACGATATCGTTTGGGAAAGACGTGCATGTCAAGGATAGTTGAAGTAACCAAGTACTTAACATACCGTCGGCAAGCCTTTCATATGTTCTAAGCCTAGTAGCAACATTTTTCAAGCTAGTGAATAAAAAAGGTATAATTTCACATTTTGTCTCCAAGTTGTACCTAAATTGTGTACCGTTTCTTGTGGATTTTCGTTTTGTTTGTTGGCTTTTTGTGGGTGTCTTATGCTTGTTTTTTTGTTGTTTTTGTTGTTTTTGTTTTGGTTTTTTGGGGGTTTTTAGGAGGGGGAGGGGGTGTTGGGTTTTGTTTTCTTTGGGTAGTGGTTCTTCTTTTTTCAACATTCAGAAGTTGAGTTTTGACCAAAGATTTTTAGCACATGCTACAGACACGACAGATTTAAAAACTGCCATAGGAAGAAAACTATTGCGCTTAGGACATTTGATTAGCTGGCCGACTGGTCTATCAAGGTGTGTGATGGTGCCATTTAAATGATATACGATACATGTATCTGCTACTTAACTCAATTCTGGTCTTTCAACACCGCCTAAAGTCACCCTGTTTGGGTGCACTTAAAAACGTGAGATTGTTGAGGACAGGGGTGGAAGAGGTGGGAATACACGTTGTACCTGACGTATTCAATTCTCAATTTTTTTAATGAGTAGAGATTATTCAAGAATTTTGGTTGGTGCTTTGTTTAGAGAGAATCTTGCTGTGTTAGTCAGGTTTACAACTGAACAGTGAAAAAGTTAACTCGCGGGCTTCAATATGAAACTATTTTTTTCCTCTTTCAGGAGCGCTCCGCTTCAAAGAACCAGAGTCTCCTGACTCGTGGACTGGTGTCAGAGACGCCCTGGCGTTTGGGGACGAGTGTCTGCAGCGAGTGGCCCTCAATGATGCTTTCCGTGATCCGAACGCTCGTCACAGCGAGGACTGTCTCTACCTTAACGTGTACACGCCCGCACGTACAGACTGCGACACACTGTTGCCCGTCATGGTGTTTATCCACGGAGGAGGGTACAATTCTGGGTCAGGCTCATCCTATGATGCTTCCTACGTTGCAGCTAAAGGAGTTGTCTTTGTGACCATTAACTACAGGCTCGATCTTTTCGGATTCCTGTCCACAGAAGATGACATTATGCCTGGAAACTATGGGATGTTGGATCAGGTCGCCGCTCTGAAGTGGGTGAAAAATAACATTGCTTCTTTTGGAGGCGACCCAAATATGGTGACTATTGTTGGACAAAGTGCTGGGTCAGCTAGCGTCTCTCTCCTCACTATGTCACCGCTAGCCAAAGGTCTGTTCCACAGGGCGATCATGGAAAGCGGTTCCTCTCTCTCGCCCTTCGCTATCGAATATCCAGGAAATCGAATGACCCCTCGCATTGCGGCCCGATTGATCAGCAATGCCGTTAACTGCAATGACTTAAATAATTCAACTGCACTTTTGTCCTGCTTGCAAAAAGTAGATGCAAATACGTTGCTCAAGAAATCTCTTGGAATCACTGGAGCCGTACAAGCAACCCTCATCAATGTTCCTAGAGTAGAAACAACGTTTGGTTTTCTGCCAGACAAGCCAACTGCCTTGATGTTTCGGGGGCAATTCAGCCACGTAGATACTCTGAGGGGGTATAATAGTGATGAATTTGGAGGATTCATTCCGGCTCTCGCCGGCCCACAACCAATCACAATGGAAGTGGCGAAACAGGTTTTGAGAGGTCAGACGGTACAGTTTACCAATCTCGACCGGGTAAAGGTTCTTGAGGCGATGGAGGCAACATTTCTCAAAGATAAGAAAACCCCTGACGCAATACAGAGAGGTACTCTTGACGGTGTAGATTACTTTATATTTGGGGCTCCAATGATAACGGAACTGGACGATGTTGTTATCCACGCTCCAGAAAAGAAACATTACTTGTACCAGTTCAACTACAGACCAAGCTTCAGCAAATCCCCACCATGGATGTCAGCCCTACATGGACAAGAGATGTTTTACCTGTTTGACGTTCAGCAGAAAATGTTCACCGACACGGGAAATGGTCCACCTAATGCTGACGACATTCTGGTATCTCAACAGATAATGGAAAGATGGACCAACTTTGCCAAGACAGGGAACCCGACGTCAACTGCTCAAAAAGGCGGAGCGACGTGGAACCAGTACAGCTCAACAAACTCGAACTGCCTTTTCATCAATTCTGCTTCCAGTGAGAGACTCTTGACCCCAACTAAAGTCGTCGATTTTTACCGTAAAGTTCTCGACACTCTTCAAGAACCCAACCCTGCCCCTGCCTCGGCCCATGCCGGAAAACTGTCTTCCATTCCGGCGTGGGGAGTCATTTTATCGAGTATCTTTGTCATTCTGTTGAGACGTTGATCTCTATCATTCTGTTAGGACGTTGATCTCTGTAATTCTGTTAGGACGTTGATCTCTGTCATTCTGTTAGGACGTTGATCTCTGTCATTCTGCTAGGGCGTTGATCCCTCTCAGCTCGGGTCGGCCCTGACAAGCAGGCTTGAAGCCCACCTCCTAAATGATCTTTTTTTCTTCTTTAGTAAGAGTTTTACGGCACTTGCAACTCAATAAGGTCATACAAGTGCCGAAGATTAGAGGTGTTACAAGAGAGTAACAAACACAACAATGAAAGAAGGGAGATAAAGACGATAGTTGTTAGATAGGAAAGAAGAGGTCAAATGCACCAGAACGCACGCCAACCACCCACTTGATTGATCTAATTTGCGTTAATTGGGGGGTGGGGTAAAAACATAAATATTATCTTTCTTAATCAGACTATAGCTACACGTTACAAAATTAAATGATATCTTCCTTTCTTTTCAACGCCTTTGCAGAACTTTGTCACCACACCCCCTGACCTCCGATTAACACGTAAGCTGTACATATCATGGCATAATTATGTAAAAAGAAAATATGAAATTGAAAACCTAAGTGTTCTAAACCAGAAAATGTTACATAAAACTATGAAATGAGTCAGCAAATTTTAAGATGTCAGTTTTTGTCATTGATACAAGTGTATCATGACACGGTGGAATCAAGCGCTCTCATCTTGTATATTATTTTTTTTACACATTTTTGTAATTCTGCAAAAAAGATTTGTATCATACGTGCGTGATTGTGGATCAGTTTGTGAGTGTGAGCATAAACTAGTATGTGTGTATGAGTGTAATATGTGTGTGAAAGAGAAGGTTTGTGATAGAGCATTTACATATATGTGGATCTTTGCGCCAAGGCATGCACGCAAGTGAGCGTGCCTGCGTGCGCGTGTGTGTATGAGTGTGTGTATGTACGTGTGTGTGTTTCTGTGTTTCTGTGTGTGTATGTGTGTGTGGAATGTGTTTTTGTTAATTGTGAAACGCCACACTAATGTGCCAACCTTTGAACAATACATGTTAAAATATGTATTTTTCTTTTTTAATCGTATCTCGTTTTACCTTATCTTGTCGTACTTATCTTTTCTTAGCGCTCTGTTTGCTCAACGACCATCATAAAACACTGAAACAATCTCAGCGTCTTGGGAAGCGTACAGTGCAAGCAGCTGATTAAGCGCTTAAACACTAACAAACCCACAACATTGTTCACAGTCTATAAAAGCTGAATACCCATTTCCACCTGGGTGAAGTGAGGAAAATTCGTGTAAAGTGCTTTTCCCAAGGACACAACGTCGGGCCCCACGACCTTACGGTTGCGAGTTTGAGAGTTTATCCACTAAGCCATCGACTTTTTTGTTTGTTTGTTTTTTTGTTTTAGTAAAGGTTTTACGGCGCTCGCAACTGTATAAGGTCATATGAGCGCCAAGGGGTGGATGTCAACAGAGAAGTCCTTACAGGGATTCAGACTTACTCTGCTCACTTCTCTAGCTTCAACAGCACAAAGTCTGCTTCGACTATTAAAGCACCCCGGAAATAGCGGGTCACAAGAGTGTGACAAACATGCAAAAGAAGTATAGAAAAATGACGATAGTAAGGATTAGAAGCGAAAAAGAAGAAGTTCCCTGTTGTAGTTCAGGCACAATTATGAGCATGTCATTGTTGGATCAGCGCCTTTACAATTCTACAGTGCACTAGAAAGAGAAATGCCCCATGGCTTTCAGTCAGTGGCATCGCCCCGAGGGGGGGGGGGGCGTAGAGCCACCGACGTAACATAACAGTTCGTTCTGATGACGGTATGAATAGATTTCTATACCTGTTGGTTCTTGTTTTAATGTTTTGCAACAAAACGCTTACTTCTAACAGATGTCAGGTATTCCGAATGTAATAGATAGTTGGCTCTGAGGGCGTATAAAATCAATTATTGAGGTTGGAAAGCCAGGGGAAGACTAAGGCGACGCTGGAGTGAATCTGTAGCAGACACCCTCAAAACTCACGGGATGTCCCTCCTACAGGCCACTCGCCTTGCTTCAGACAGACACCTGTGTCTCCCCGCGACACCCACCGGTTCAAGCGGAAGAAAAAAGTAAAGTAAAGTAAAGTAAGTAATGGATATTTGGTGTCAGCAATGATCTTCTTTGCTGTTTTCACCCTAATGACGTTTAAAGTCCAGTGATAAAGAAAACTCTATCCAAACGTAATTTGTGTCGTTTAGAGATTTTACCGCCATAACAGCAAAGTCCAAGAGCTTTTAAGCGTTTCCTTATTGAATGTTTGCAATATATTTCTGTCAGTTTCAAATTACTTGAATTTTCTTTACAAAAATGTTACCTCTCATTAGCCTTTTTCATGTTACTGGCAACATGTTAGTTTCGCAAAATTCTCGTCCTTTATTTCTAAAATTAAAACATTTTGTTCATAACGGCGAAAAAGAAAAAACATTGTCTCTTTGGTTTTCTCATGTAGTTTATGGGTGCCCCCCCCCCTCCCGAAAAAGTAACTTCTTTCTGAATATTTCGCACAAAATTGGTACTAGTATGTTGAAATTTGGAAAAGATATGATTCGTTCAAAAGGAAGTTGTTTGACATACAGTTCATAAAGAAAAGATTTGTTTTCGAAAACGGAAATGGTTTTATAAAAACCACCCATAAACGCAAAATGCACCGATTTAAAAGCTCGTGTAATGAGAGTCATGAAAAGATTAGTTGTTTTTCTCCCTTTCTTTTCTTTTTAGAATCTAATCTTTCCATCCCAGTATAAACAAAATGTATTTTCTTTTACAGACTTTTACAAAAATGTTTGTAAAATTCTGGAATTCCAAGAACCAGTGATCTATAATAATATGTCCTTCTTTGAACTCTACACTTTTTAACGCATCCTTCGTAACGTTCAGTGGTTGCCAAACACAAGGATTCACCCAACCGTGAGTAATCAAAGCCACACACACTGTACACCTTATAGTATGGAGTTATATCTAGAGACAGTAGGGGATACGGTGAGGTTGCACAAATAGGCAGCATTTGGGGCATTAACATATCCTGAAAGGTGAGTATTGGCTTCGCCGATGAACCAGATGTCATAGAAATGTTCACGTTTTTCAATACGAGGGAGGAATCATGAACACATTGCTATCCTCTGATCCATGTCAGCTTCGCGAACAGGAAAAAGGTACAATCGTAGATGAGGATCTACCTTGAGAATGCAGACCGTTGAGATATAGAAAAGTCCTAGCTGCAGACATTTTCTACGGATGACATCGTATTGGGCTCATCTACTGAATGCTGCACCCTGGTAACGTTTAAAGGGTTGTGAAGGGTGTGTTTTTAACCTGAAGTGGTCATTTTGTCAGAGAATTTTTAGATCTGATTCTCTACAGATATTAACAGATGGACCATTTTCACCCTTGACATCAAAGGGGGCCTTAAGGACACTTGAACATTATTTCCGCACCTTGTGAGAAACTTACGAAATGAGTTGGTGGGGAGAAAATGTTCAATACAAAAAGCTCTCTGCTCTTTACTTATCTTAACCATGATCTCAACCGTCAAAGGAAACTTGAGAAAAACTATCTGCAAACTTCCATTAGCCTGTTAGACTACTGTAGCGTGCAATATGACCCAATCGTTAGAACTTTTAGTGATAGGCCTAATGCGAACTACTCGCAGTGCGGTATGCTTCAGAAATGGGGGCATAGCTGAAAATGGGGGTTTTTTACGCTCTATATAGAGAAAAAATATTCTGTGAATTTATCTGAAATGAATATCACACAAATTCCTTTTGACTCCAAAATGCTGCGAACAAATTTGAAACCCAAAACTTCGGTGTGGAGGAAAATACTTACCCCAAAAAGTTGTTTAGTTGTTGTTGTTTTGTTTTTTAGTTTGTATTGTTTGTTTGGTTGGGTTGTTTGTTTGTTTTCGGGGGGGTCACCCTGTACTGTCAGATAATTGTCCTCACACCATTTATTTGGCAGACGAATTTCACTTCCTCATAGTACCCTATTTTCGTCGTAACGTATGATCCTTTAGATGGATGAAATCAATAAATTTGATGACGGTTCTAACAATCTGTGTATTTGAGCAGTCGTTTCTGTTGATGTATTGTTATAAAACTAGGGACAGGACAGAGCCCTGGGCGCGCTTGGTTTGTTCTGTTTTGTTTAGTTGTTGTTGTTGTTGTTTTGTTGTTGTTGTAGTTGTTGTTGTTGTTGTTGTTGTTGTTGTTGTTTTTGTTGTTGCTGTTGTTTTTTGTTATAATTTTGTTTGAGTTTGTTATGTTTTACACCGACTGTGATTTGGCAGTTTAGAAAGAGGAACATAGTGAAGAAGACGGCAGCTAATGTAAAAAGGAAATCAAGACTAACTTTTGAATAGAAGAGAAAGACCGAAGCGGGAGCATTGTATAGATAGAAGCTAGAGAGTCATGCCTTAATGCATTAGACGGCAGAATATAAATCCTTCCTCCTACCCTCTGCAAAATCGAACAAACTGCCCGAATTAACCTCTTGGCTCACTATCGCTGGATTTTGTGTATAAATGTACACAACACGAACATTATCATCTGCTGTGACGAAACTGTAGCCTTAGGATACAACCCGAAAGCACGATTACTTGAAACAATTCCCCATTTACAACAATGCTGGCCAGCCCGGACGATTTGATCATTTGTGGGGTATCGTGGTGAAATGAGACTTTCGTCAAAATAATGAATTCTGATATGTTGGCATTTTTCTGCCGGTTTGGCATTTTTATCAGATTTTTGTTTTTTAGCTCAACACCTTTCTTGTCCATTAAAATACATCTCAGGGTGGAGTTTATTGAAAAAGGTTGATGATAAAAGGCACACAAAAAACTAAATTTTCATTTTTCAAGCACTCTCTACCAATGTAATACACCAAACTTTGGCAGCCATTTTCCCCCTAAGTTTACCCCTGAAACGAGACCCCCCCCCCCCCCAATCTCCTTCCACCTCAAATATCTCGACTGTTGATCAAATCAGTGTGCATATTTTTCATCCAAAGCAAGACAAACGAGCAAGATGATACCAACAACTCAAAAAGCGTAAAATTATCCAACGCCTGATTCCACCGCGTCATGACACATTTTGGCCGGGGGGGGGGGGTGTCATTTCATACCTCGCTTGGAAAATACGCTAGGTTAGGGGGTACGATAAGTTCTGCATGGTGTGTAACTCCAAGCAGTGTCAATGCAGAACCAGCAAGCAGACGCGGGAACCATTTGTAGCAAACTTGCAAAATGCTAGAGGAAATACAAGGAAACGTTGGCCCAACCCTTGGCCGACAGACAGACCCGAAATTCTAAAGTGGTGGTGGGGGGGGCATGGAGGACCTGCGGCGAACAACAACCTACGCACTAGAGACTGTGATGTTCATTTAGAAATGAACGAGAAGAAGAAAAAAGGAGCGATAGAATAAGTTTAGTCTCTTAAAAGTAGCAAAAGTGTGGTGTGTGTCCGGGGGGGGGGGGGGGGGGAGAGAAGGGGGGAGCTCTAGCTTAGAAGAGCAAAAGAAGAATCAGTTGAAAGATAACCAACGCTTGTTTTTTTAAAAACAACAAGAACAATAACAAAAACCCACCCGCTTCCTTCGTAGTCAGAATTTCTTAGTAATAAAAATTATCTTAACTATAAAACAATCAAAATTAATGGGATATAACAATAATCTACTCACAGCATCAGAAATCACAACCTCGTTTTCCGATTTGAGTCGAGAACTTCTCAGTGTAGCTTGTGTCCATAAACAACATTACTGCGCCCCTGCACTATACACTTTGTCCATGGGTGTTTTAAACTTTAAGTCGTAAATAACCCTCGGCAGCGGCAGGTGGTAGGGCTCATGTACTGTGCGTCTGTGGATGAGGATTAATTTTTAGTTGAGGTTTTACGGCCCTCGCAACTGCATAAGGTCATATGAGCGCCAGAAGATTTGAGGTGTTACAAGAGGGTAACAAACATAACAAAGAAGGAGGGGAGATAAAGATGATATATGTTTGACAGGAAAGAAAAAGTAAACCGCACCAGAGCACCCGCCAACCTCCCACAGTCCACTTCTTATTTTTAAAAATAGTTGCTATAATATTATTATGCTCTACCGACTTTGCAGTAATCTAGATTGGTGTTTCGTATGTCATGAAAAAAGAAAATGCTGGAATGTTACATCTTCCCCATATTCCTATACGGCACAGAGACCTGGGTTTTGACAAGGAAAGAAGAAAACAAAATAAATGTGAGGCAGCGTGGTTGAATCAGGCTCTCGTCAAAATAATCGAAATGAAGAAACTTGCATTTTTCTGCAGGTTTGTGAATTTTTATAACATTTTTGTTTTTTGGATCAACTCCTTTCATGCAAATTTCTGTGTGGGTTTTTCTGAAAAACGTTCATTAAAGACACAGGAAATGTAAATTTTCAGTTACCACGGACTCTTAAGCTAAGGAAATAACTAACCTTTAGCAGCCATTTTCTCACTGATTTTGCCTCTGAAAACAGGTTACCCCAACCTCCTTCTTTCGTAAATATCTCGACTTGTATTCAAGATAAGTGGATACTTTTTTCATCCAAATAAAGACAAGAGAACAAGCTTTAAGATGACACCAATAACTCTACATGCCCAAAAATTTACGAGTGCCTGATTCCACCACGCTGCCTCACAAATGCGTTTGAGATGTGGTGCTGCCGTTGAATGGCCAGAATAAGTTTGAAAACAAAAAAGACGAACAAAGAGGTGTGTCAGATTCTGCACACATGACAGACTCTGCTGAGCAAAATGAAATGTAGAAAAATGCAGTACTATGGATATTTAAAAACACGAGACCATAGTGAAAGAGATGTTTGAAGGAAAGCTGAGGGGAAGGACAGCCAGAGGAAAGCAACTAACAACATGGATGGACATCGTATGAACATGGCCTGGCCTGGGTATGGCAAAATGTACAACGGCAACTCGCGACCGATAAAGATGGAGGGTCATTACACGTCAGCCTCAGAGTCAGAGATGACACCTCCAGGTATCCAGGCATCTCATGACAGAATCTACATGGCACTGTCCCTTTTTTTATTCCTGCACCCATCTACCCCCCCCCCCCCCAACACCCCCAAAACAAAATCACCCCAGCTCTGTACCCATCCACCCACCCCCTAATCCTCACCCACACAGCAATAATAATTATTAAATTGCACCTATTCACAGAAGGAGATAATGAGCCCATAATTTACAGAAAGTTAAATATAACTACAGGTTACAAAAAAGCCCCCTCACAATATGACATTATAATGGGCAGTAGCCTGGGGAGCGATATCAAGAAAATACATTTGTGTCACAACGCGGTGGAATCAGGCACTCGTCAATTTTTGGGCATGTAGAGTTATTGGTATCATCTAAAACCTGATTTATTTGCCTTGCTTCCAATGAAATAAATACCCATCTATCTTGAATAGAAATAGAACTCAAGATATTTGCGATTGAAGGAAGTGAGGTCACCATATTTCTGTGGTGAAAGTAGCATGAGAATGGCCGCCAATGCTTGGTAAATCCAATAACTAAAAAGCCCTTGAAAATAGAAAAAATGACATATTTTGAGCCTTTAATCAATGTTTTCAAGTAAGATTCACTTGGACATAAAAATTATGTTTTTATATGGACATAAAAGAGGTAGAGCCAAAAAATAAAAATTCGATAAAAAATTTCCAAACTGGCGGGGAAAATGCCTCTTTGTCAGATTTCTGTCTTTTGACGCACACCTGACGCAGCCTCACATTTCCTATTCCATAAACCAGCCATATTTGTGAGTGGCCAATCACAGCACAGCGTGTCATAAACAGTCTTGAGTGGAAAGGGAGACAAGCAGGAAGCGGAAATTTGTGCTGGCTTTTTCTGTTGGTTTCGTTTCTCTTTTGTGTACGAGATACTATTTTGTGTCTGCGTATGTGTGTGTGTGTACGTGTGTGTCTGTATGTGTGTGTGTGTACGTGTGAGTCTGTATGTGTGTGTGTGTGTGTGTGTGTGTGTGTGTGTGTATGTACGTGTGAGTCTGTATGTGTGTGTGTGTGTATATGTGTGTATGTACGTGTGAGTCTGTATGTGTGTGTGTGTATATGTGTGTATGTACGTGTGAGTCTGTATGTGTGTGTGTGTGTGTATGTGTGTGTGTGTGTGTGTGTGTGTGTGTGTGTGTGTGTGTGTATAGATGTTTGAAGGAAAGCTGAGGGGAAGGAC
>NW_004797463.1:338438-340717 GCF_000002075.1 Aplysia californica | reverse complement strand
GATGATGATGATGATGATGATGATGATGATGATGATGATGATGATGATGATGAGGCTTATTCGATACCATCATCCTAGATACCAACAATAAAATTTCTTGCCCCCCAGACAAACACCACCAGATCCTGATATATGTTGATCGATGACAGCTCCAATCGTCCCGCGATCATTCTGAGCCCGGAAGAACCATGTTTCTTTTTCTGTCTGTTTTTATTTTGGTTTTTTGGTTTTTCCTTGGGGGCGGTTGTTCTCTTTTTGTTGCGTGTTCTTTTTTGGTTTTTCTGTTTCTCCCTTTTAATTGTTTTTTTTCTGTTGTTTTCTTGGGGTTGTTGTTTTTTTGGATGGTGATATATTTTTTAAACGTTGGCATATTTACTCGCGCCCTCCGAGAAAAATCTCTCGATTCGGGATTCGAACTCGTGTCTCCTTTGTGCGACAGCGAAGTGCTTATCCGCCACACCACAGACGCCAGTGACCCAGGTGTGCCGATCGATGAGTGCAGCAATCATGCCGGGGATTATTCCCGGGCCGGAAGAACCTGTGGTGCAACTGGAATGACTCGGTTATTGTCTAGATCCATAGATGTGGGACTGGGGGACATGGGGATCTTTCTGGATCCATAGAAGTGGGAAAGGGGACATGAGGATCTGTCTTGATCCATAGAGGTGGGATTGGAGACGTGGTGATCTTTCTGGATTCATAGAAGTAGGATTGGGGACATAGGGACCAGTAGCAGTTTATGTGTCAAAATAAGGCTGAAATAATTATACAAACCCCGAACACGACAAGAGAGGTTCTGTTAGGTGAGCCAACAGAAAATCTGAGGAAGACAGCCCAGTATTTGCTAGATACCGAACTTCAAGTGTGATGTGATCGAGAATAAGGGGAAAGAATGATTGTTTCAGTCAATGAACAGGCGTCTGGGGTAAAGCCATTAGGCGCTTCACCCTCTCGCGCAGAAGTCATAAGTTCGAATCCTGTATGGTAAGAATTCTTATCAAGCATCTTCGTCTTTTTACAATGACTTTGTATTCTTCTCAGTCCTAACAGGCAAAGTTGAAGCCCGTCTCCTAAATTATCTCAGCTGTGTTGACGAACGCTAAAACCCAAAAACCCAATGGGCCCCCCAAAAAAGCAAAAACAAAAACAAAAAAACAAAAAAACCAAACAAGATAAGAAAAATCATGTTATTCTTGCCTTCTGGATAATGTAAAAAATGGTCTGTCTGAAGTGTGATATTCACAATGCTGCATCGTTGTTGACACTACTGGCTAATAGAGACGTGATTTGATTATGATTAAAAATGGAAGTCACTGAAATCCACACTGCATATTTCCTCCGTGCACAAACTACCCATCTTCAGGGACTTGGGCATTTATTTCGCCAGGTAGCCGGTGATCTCGCCCAATAGTGGATGGTATCGTCCAGTTTGACTATCACTGGTTAGGTCGATGTGTGGAGTTTGAACGACCAATAATTGACGACCACCGACCTCGAGACTGCAGTCGTGTCCACCCACTGCCTTGACTGCTGGGATCTAATAAAACGTTTCTTTTTACTTGCCGCATGTCGAAAGCCTTCTTGAGATGTCAATATTATAAAAGCCTAACTGTGGCTATTTTAAAAATAAATTAGCATTTTAGATTTGTGAAACGCATTTATTTCCAATGCGATCTGATGAGACACTTTTTTTTTCCAGATGATACTTTGAAACGCATTTTTTGCGCATCGACCGTCCAAATCACCCCAGACCGGATGTTTTTCTTCCTGAGATTGACAAAAGATGCTTTTCAACAAATCACAGTTGTGGAGGTAAGTGTGTGATGTAGAGGCCTTGTGTTGAATAATAAAGCCAATATTTGGGTTAGGTGTCGTTCGTTATTTTCGACGTCTCACCCTGGCAGGTTCTCGGTCTTGTTTTCCACAGAGAGCAACGATGACTCAGGTCTATCTTGTTATTTAAACCCTTTTCGTTTAACTGGTTGAACGTGTGGGTGGTTAGAAAGGGCTCTCGTGTAGTTCTCTCCTATTTTCATGTCAAACATCCGTCCTCCTTATCTCTTCTTCTTCTTTTCTTTGTATGTCCTTCTCTAGTTACAGCTCAGATCTTCATATGACCTATTTATCTTTAAAGTGTTGTAAAGCTCTTTCTATAGCTAAAATTTTAACAAGGTTGAAGCCAAGCCCCGAATAGGAAAGCCAAATATTTGAGTTAGATGCCATTCTTGGCACAGTCTCCCCACGACAGATTCTGGTTCTATTTTTGTGTGTATGTGTGT
>NW_004797463.1:335750-337468 GCF_000002075.1 Aplysia californica | reverse complement strand
CCCATTCCCTGCAGGTCGATTTTAGAAGTTAACTTTTTGACACAATTCAACCAACAAATTTGACTGGCGACATTGAAAAACAAACGCGTATAATTTTGAAAGTCACTGTAAAATTATGTCAAATTCTGCAAAATTGTGCCAAAATGGGAGCATTAATTTTGTCCCATCAATGAGGAAAAACCTGGCTGTCGTTGACATACATTCAAATGTATTCGTTTGGATGTGTCCACTGGGTTTAGTTTTAGTTTTAGTAGAGGTTTTACGGCGCTCGCAAGTGCATAAGGTCATATGAGCGCCATGCCCACTGGGTCTAACATCGAGTGGATTGAAATGTTTTTCTAAAGCTGGCCGCTTCAAGAACATCTGTGTACATAGACAGAGCTCTCAGACTGGCAAGGCTTTTTGCTTGCTTCGATGGGCAAACACACACGTGTTTCCGTCTAGTTTTCAACATGGTGGCAGGACGCGGTAGAGTCAGGCTCTCGTCAATTTTTGGGCATACGGAGTTGATGGTATCATCTTAAGGGCCATGTCCATCTTCCTTGTTTTGGGTCCAAAAAATTTTTTTAAATATCCATCTATGTTGAATAGAAGTCGAGAGGTGTGTGATTGAAGGATGTAAGGGTCGTCTGGTTTCAGAGGTAAAATAAGCGAGAAAATGGTCGCCAAATCTGAGATATTTTTGCAGCTAGAGATTATGTGGAAATTGAAAATTTACCTTTCTTCTGCCTTTAATCAACGTTTTTCAGTAAATCCACACAAAAATGTGCTCCTTAGAGGACATGAAAGGTGTTGGATCAGAAATCAAAAATTCTCTACAAATTCTCCAACCTGCAGGAAAATGCCAATGTCTTGACTTTCATTATTTTGACGAGCGCCTGATTTCACAACGCTGCCTCACTGAGTGACGTTCGTCCAAGTCTTTCTTTCTGTTTATTTAATCACCACCACCCCCACCCAAATCGTCCGACTGAAAAAGCCTGTGGGTTGTTGGCAGCTGCTCTGGCATAGTTTGCTCCACAAATACAATTGCGCATGTTCTCTCAGATATCAATAATACTAATTGTATTTATATAGCGCAGCTACACGCTCGACAGCAATGTCTATGCGCTTTACAACATCATTACCCCAGCAGACCTTGGAACACTCAGAAAGCATACAGTGCAAGCTGCATTCGCGAAGCATGCAGTGCAAATTGCGGATTTCACGCTCTCAAACAATAACAAAGTGGCAAAACCTTCCAATGAGCCTAATGCCCATTCCCACCTGGGGGGAAGTGAGGAAAATTCGTGTATAGTGCTTTCGAAGTGGCTAGCCGTACTTAGATCTAGGTTTGGCCCAATCGACTCAAGCCTGTTAAGTACACAGGTCTCCAATTAGATCTAGATCTAGTAATTATTCAGGTTCAAATACATGCAAGTCAGTAAAGCACCTTTTGGTTTTGACTGAAATACAAATACTTCAGGCATTGCAAACTAAAAAATTCATTTACAATTCAGCCATCAATATTAAGTACGGCTAGCCTGACAGTCTAGCCGTCCTTAAGTACGGCTAGACTGGCCGTACTTATCTTAGGCCCTATTAACATTAGAAAACAGGAGGTTTAAAATACATGCACTGTCATTAAGGCACATGGTTTTGTCTCAAATACAAATACTTTAGGTACTGCACACTAAAAATGTATATTTACAATTCAGCAGGCCTATTTTTTGTAAATG
>NW_004797463.1:324772-327725 GCF_000002075.1 Aplysia californica | reverse complement strand
CCCAAGGAGGCTGTGCACGAGGAGTTGGATGAGGACGCGAAGAAGAAGAAGAAGAAGAAGAAGAAGAAGAAGAAGAAGAAGAAGAAGAAGAAGAAGAAGAAGAAGAAGAAGAAGAAGAAGTAGAAGAGGAGGAGCAGTAGGAGGAGGAGCAGGAGGAGGAGGAGCAGGAGGAGGAGGAGGAGGAGGAGGAGGAGGAGGAGGAGGATCTCAGTAAGAAGATTACAGAAGCTGACTGCAGCTTTGCAAGCGGTTCCCTGGATCACAGTGTGCATTAAGTAGCTCAGCCACAGAATAGGGAATGAGATCAGAGTGTGTAAAGAGAATCGTGAGCGAGAATCACTAAATCAGAAGAATACTTCAACCTTATCCGTACGCCCTGGGGTCATTTGTACCCCCCTGAATTGAATTGTTCACATTTTAGAATACTTCTAGTTCGAAGATCTTTTTGGAACTTTCAGTATTTCTCACCAAAAATAAAAAATCATTTTGAAAAAACTGCTATGCAAAGCGTATGGATCGGATTAAGGAGTTAATTTCCTCTTTAGAAAGTGGTGGCACAAAGTTCCCCACGTCGAAAGGATACGATAGTAAAACACGACGTACGGATAGGGTCAAGTACATCTGCGTACTGAAGGTTTTGAAGTTTTCAGCAAATAGATATTTGAAAGCCTGTAAAAAATTGTAATAGTTTACATTAGACACTTGCTAGGAAGTTGAGAACGTTTTGGAATGTTAAAAGTCATTGGGGGCAATAAATTATAATAAAGCCTTTAGGTCCTTTTTTCTATATTATGCTTTGTATAAATTGTTATTATTATTATTATTATTATTATTATTATTATTATTATTATTATTATTATTATTATTATTATTATTATCATTATTATTATTGTTATTATTATTATTGTTATTATTGTTATTCTCAATTTTATTATTATTATTATTATTACGATTATTATTATTATTATCATTTTTTTAAAAATTATTATTATTGTTTTTATTGTTACCATCATTTTCCTATAACTGCAATCATTTTTGTTAATTTTTGTACTACTTGTATTTCTATTAGAATCATTATCATTTTATAGTTATCACATTACTTTTTAACTTTCGACACATTGTGCATTTCACTGGAAACGGTAAAATGTTCATCCTGTTGATAGGGTGCTAGTGTTCATTTTTTCAAACAATTCTTTGCTCCTCACTAATCGATTTCCCTTTACTCGTGAGAGCAATGAACCGATATTGCGCCATTAAGAGTGGCTGGTTCAATTTGTTCGCTTAACTCTCCAACACGTAGCGAACACATCAAATAATGGTCTCTTTTAAGGACAAGTGGGCTTACTCAGGTTTCAGGGGTTCCAGAAATCTTGACATACACCAAAAGTGGGCATTGCCCTTCCTACAGGAGAAGTTTGATTTCATTTGTGTGTATATTTGTTTGGTTATAGAAAAAACTCTCCTTGTCTTTTAAAGAAACTGAACAAGGGGCAAAAACTTTACCTTCGATTTTCTCAAAACGGCATTTTTCGGGATAGCCCCCTTGTGACTAAAAGCGGCCATATTATATTCGACAAAAAGAAGAACGAGAGTAAACCCAATGAGGACGAGCAGTCTGTTTTTGACAACATATTTGGAGGTCTCGAATCTTTAATAACTCTGCGTTTCTCTCTGTTTCTGTGTATGAGCATGTCTTTGTGTGTGTGTGTGTGTGTGTGTGTGTGTGTGTGTGTGTGTGTGTGTGTGTGTGTGTGTGTGTGTGTGTGTGTGTGTGTGTGTGTGATGTCTCTTGGTGGCGGCCGAAGCCTACTCTTTTCGATTTTAGAACCACCAAGGGACCTTTAATATGCACAACTTGCACACGGAATCTCCGAGATGTTTCGCTTTTATCCGAGAAGGTTAAGTGTTTGATCAAGGGTGTGGCTAAAAGACAGCAGTGAGATGGAGCTGAGGAGTGGCAGTAGAAAGACTGCAGAAGCCCAGAGGATGGGGAAAAGGGGAGGGGGGGCAGAAAGTGGAGACAAAAGCAGACGATAGGATCTCGTCTGTAATCTGCTTTCACGTCACCCCGTAGCCAGTTAAGATGGGGCTCAAGTTCCCATCATCCTCTGACACTATCTCTCTCTCTCTCTCTCTCTCTCTCTCTCTCTCTCTCTCTCTCTCTCTCTCTCTCTCTCTCTCTCTCTCTCTCTCTCTCTCTCTCTCTCTCAGTCACCCCCCATCTATCTATCTATCTATCTATCTATCTATCTATCTATCTATCTATCTATCTATCTATCTATCTATCTATCTATCTATCTATCTATCTATCTATCTATCTATCTATCTCACACACACACACACACACACACACACACACACACACACACACACACACACACAAACTCACACACAAAGACACGCACAAAGCAATGCTCATACATAGAAACAGAGAGAAACGCAGAAGATGTAAATAATAATAATAATAGATAGCATTTGTATAGCGCATATCCCCGCTCAGCAGCAGGCTCTATGCGCTTTACACTATATTATTACCCCAGCAGACCATAGAACACTCCGAAACATTCTCAGCTTCCCGGGAAGCATACAGTGCAAGCAGCCGATTAAGCGCTCAGACACTAACAAACTGACAAGATCTTTCGCTGTCTATAGCCGGGTACCCATTCCCACCTGGGTGAAGTGAGGAAAATTCGTGTAAAGTGCCTTTCCCAAGGACTCAACGTCGGGCCTCTGACGGGATTCGAACCCACGACTTTACGGTTGCTAGTCCGAAAGCCTAACCAGTAGGCCAGGGACGCCACTTTGACCTATTGCACGTGCCCTAAACCGAATTGCCTTCTGGGATCAATAAAAATGTTATTTTTGTTTGTTTACTAACTTTTTCATTTAAAAAAATACAAAAAAAACTAAACTAAGAGAGGCTGTAGTGTCAATGTGCTTCTCTTTGCTCCAG
>NW_004797463.1:323528-324546 GCF_000002075.1 Aplysia californica | reverse complement strand
CTTATTATAATAATAATAATAATAAAATCAATAGTAATACTGATAGTAATAACAATAGTAATACTGGTACGCTGTGATAGCCAGGAAACCATTCTCAACTAGGTGAAGTCGGAAAAGTCATAGAAAGTGCCCTTCCGAACAACACAACGTCAGGCCCCTGAAGGGATTCGAACCCATGATCTTACATCTGGGAGCCCAAGACCCTAACCATTAGACCACCAACGCCACAACCATCAATTACCACCCTTTGTCTGTTCTGGCAGCTGCTTGTTTGATCTAGTTTGGCTGGCACTAAAATTCGCGCCTTTGATTGGAATATACGATAAGCGTCAAAATACCGTACGCCCTGTGGTGATTTTGTTCCCCCAGGGTTGTATTCTTCACATTTTAGAATACTTCTAGTACGAAGATCTCTTTGAAAGTTTCAGTATTTCTCAAAAAATCATTTTGACAGACTGCTATGCAAAGCGTACGGATCGGGTTAACGAGTAAATTTCCTCTTTGAAAGTGGCGCAGAGTTCCCCACGTCGTATGGATACGTTAGTAAAACACGACGTACAGGTAGGATTAAGTTGCGTTGTTGTCTACTGATAATAATGAATTGACTCCGTTTTCTTTTTTAAAATATTGAGTAGGTGGCTGACGGGTGCTCTGGTGTGGTCTGCTCCTTCTTTCCTATCAAACATCTATCGTCCTTATCTCTCCTCCTCTCTTTTTTGTTTGTGTTATTCTCTTGTAACACATCTATTCTTTGGCACTTATATGACCTTATTGTGTTGCAAGTGCCGTAAAACTCTTACTAAAACAAAAATAAAATATTGATTAATGTTCCTGCCGTTATCTTCAGATTCTGATAACAATGTTATTGCAATTGTTAATCTGATAATGATGTTTATGATGGCCCCTGGCATCATTCAAATAACAAAAACTGTTAACGGCCTAAAAAGATAATGATCTACTGCATCAAGCTCGTCGTCTCCTTCCCTCCCTCCCCCCTCTCTCTCTCTCTCTCTCTCTC
>NW_004797463.1:319774-322669 GCF_000002075.1 Aplysia californica | reverse complement strand
TCTCTCTCTCTCTCTCTCTCTCTCTCTCTCTCTCCCCATTGCTCTACACAATTATAACCCGTCGAGGCAACGCCACATTGCACACACGCCGTTCAACAAAGAGCTCCTCGATACAGCTTCGCTCAACTAAATCGCTACGCTCTGTGATTGATGTTATAAATAAGGCAGTTCGAACTTTGTTCAGTTCCGTAACCACTTGTGTTGATGAGTTCTGTTGTGCATCAGCGAAGATGAGAACGGGACTAAAGCAAAGGCGCATAACTGTGCAGCCATAGCGGGACTGTGCGTTCGGCAAGTCTACGGCTGTGAGTGTGAGTGCCACAACGTTATCGTGGGTTGCTGTGGCTAGGACCAGGGATTGGCTAGGACTGTTCTTCTTGGTGGATTTTTGTTTTTAGTTTTAGTAAGAGTTTTATTGTAAGTGCAACACAATAAGGTCATATAAGTGCCGAAGAATAGAGGTGTTACAAGAAAGTTACAAAAACGAAGGAGGAGAGATAAGGACGATAGATGTTTTAATAGGAAAGAAGGAGCAAACCACACCAGAGAACCTACCAACCACCCACTTCTAGGTGGTGATGACGTTAAAAATTCAGAAATTCAGTGATGGTGATGATGGTGAGGTTCAGTATTTGAGATGTTAAATTCAATGTGAAATATTCGGTGACGATGATGATAAATAATTCTCAGTGATGGTGAAGATGTTAAATTATATTCAGTGACATATTGTCGCTTTTAAGGACAAGCAGGCTAACCCATGTTTTTTCGGTTTCCAGAAATCTTGACCTACACCAAAAGTGGGCTTTGCCTACCTATAGGGGAAGATGCGTATATTCCATTGGTGTGTATATTTGTTTAGTTACAGCGAAAACAAACGCCTTGTCTTTTAAAGAAAATGAACTAGGGGCAAAAGTTTACCTTCGATTTTCTCAAAACAGCATTTTTCGTGCTTAAAAGCGACCATACACACTCAGTGACGGTGAAAATGTTGAATACTCGGTGATGATGATGTTGTTAGGAAATCAGTCATCGTTTCTTTTCATTTAAATTTTGATAACAGTTTTGAATTATCTTCCAGAGGAATCTCCAACCTATCTTCAGGAGGTGACAGGGAATATTTAACGATCTAGAAGGTAGACTGTGCCTGGAATGTGTCAAAACTCAACTTATTTGACTGCCTTTCTTTTCTCTCTATGTCTTTTAGATACCTCTCTCTCTATCTATCTCTATCTATCTATCTATCTATCTATCTATCTATCTATCTATCTATCTATCTATCTATCCATCTATCTATCTATCTATCTATCTATCTATCTATCTATCTCTGTCAATTCATTCGCCAACAATCCAACATTCTGGATCTGGTTGTATAAGTGAACACATACAAACATAATATAATATATATAAAACATGGAGTACTAGTATAGATTGTGAAGCGCATAGAGCTTGCTGTTGAGCGGAGATTTTCGTTATACAAATGCTATTTATTATCATTATCTATTATTATCTTTATCTTTTTTCTCTTCTTTTCTCGGTTTTATTACTCTCTGCTAACACCTCTAATCTTCGATACTGATACGATCTATCTGTGTCGCTAGTGCCGTAAAAGTATTACTCGAACCCAACTAAAGTTTTTCTTATGGTTCCCCCAGTATCTCGGAATCTGCTCCCCCAAACCTCTCTTCAACTCTATACCTAACGTTGTGCGACAAGTAGCTCGATTTTTGTTGCTGTTGTTTTGTTGTTGTTGTTTTTCAGGGAGGGGGGGTGTCTTTTTTTTAGGGGAGGGGGTTGTCCAGTGTCCAGATTTTGGTACCCTTATTTGTTGGTTACGTAAAAATGTATTGACATGGAGCAAATTGTTATTTTTTTTAGAAATACGAAACAAGAAAAAGGTAAATTGTTAAGTCGGTGATGATGATGATGGAAATACATGTACTTCGTCATCTTTATCCCTAGCATTTAATAAAAGTATGCCGAAAAATCCCATGGGGCCGCTTCTAGGTGATGACATAGCCAGTGTGTTTGGTACCCTACGTCTATGCTATCATTTTCAAAACAGTGAAAGGATTGTGGTCAATAACCTTGGTAATATTAATTTTCATTGTCAAAGCAGTTGCGTTCTGCATTCAAAGACCAACATGTCTTCGTTGCTTTTGCTGCAACGAATCCCAACTAACTGAGCAAAACATACAAACGTCTCTCCTTGGGTCTTTTCAGTAAGGATATGATTGATACGTGGGCAAGATGAAGCAAACGTGGAGTCGTCAGCTGTCGTGGACATGTCGTGACCTCGTCAAACCACAAATGAGCGTGTATTTTGTTTACTTCATTGGTGAGTAGAATAGAATATCGTGGGAAGACTCTAAGAAATTTTAAAGAAAAAGCTAAAAGCATTTCTATTTTCATCATATTTCAGTTAGACAGAATCCATCCAAGCTGTAGATCGTCGTGAGTTTGTACGTGCGTATGTGTGTATGTGTGTACGTGTGTGTATGTGTTTGTGAGGATGCGTGCGTGCGTGAGTATGTGTGTGCATGCGTATGTAATACTATGTGCACATAAAATTGATTTGTAATTCCATAATGTGTTTCATGTTAAGCGTATAGAGCATTGCATAAGTGGATATGCGCTACATAAACTAAATTCATTATTAGTATTATTACTTTGTCGACTGGCATGATCTTATTGTCTCTCGGTTCGTCAGATTCGCAGAACTTCAACCAACTTCCAAAAGAATCTATGCGCATACGATGAGCTTTTACAACTGAGATTTTTGTATACGTCACAAATAAGGAAAGGGAGACATTTGGGTGAAAGATGGGTCATGAGTTTGTATGTATGTATATTATGTATGTGTGTGTGTGTGTGTGTGTGTGTGTGTGTGTGTGTGTG
>NW_004797463.1:316776-319629 GCF_000002075.1 Aplysia californica | reverse complement strand
GTGTGTGTGTGTGTGTGTGTGTGTGTGTGTGTGTTTGCTTTTGTATATTATGTGTTAGAACATGGAAGTATAAGCACCAGGCGCTTAGTCGAGAGCGTTACTCCCAAAGTCGACCGGATTGTGGTCCCGTTGCAGTCTACGCTGATTTCTAAAGTCGTCTGGTTCTTGTTCCAAAGATCAATGCTCCTTTTGATGAAGCTTACAAACTGACAAGAAAATCAACGTCAACTCTGAACTACATTGAAATTGAAATTCAACATGCGTTTTCTTTATATTTTATTCTACATAACGAAATAAAAAGAAAGTTGGTATCCTTGTAAATTATTGCATGCAACTCATTTAGAAGTTCAAGGCAGTTTTGAAAATGGTGGTGTGCGGAATGTATACATGTATTATTAGAAAAACAAAAATGAAACAATGATTTCATTTATCTTTACATTGCTCTGTGTGCTGTGTATAATGAGTAGGTTGTTTATACCTCAAACAAAATCAGTACTCACGATCCCTCCCTCCCACAACACACACATACACACACACACACACACACACACACACACACACACACACACACACACAAACACAAACACACACACACTTTCATTCCCACCTCTCATCCTGTTAACTCCCCCTCAACACCTCCCACCCACCCCCCTTCCAACAACCTCCATCCCCAGCCGTGCTCCACATATTGCCCAGCGTCTGCCGAGGTGACGCCATCTCCCCGGTCCGTCTCTCGTCTCCTGACCCAGGTCTGTGCCTGTGTCCATGTGCGGAAGCTGACGCCCGCCTGACCGCCGACGCGGCCACAACGCTGGAAGACGCGGTCGTGAATGCTGACAAAGTCTCTTCGGAACTGGCCGTGGACAAATCCACCACTTCCTCCAAGATCCGAACCAAGACGAGCGCCGAAGACGACAGGCCAACAGCTCGGTCACTGGGCGCAGTAGGTCTCATCGTCATCATCTCTGTGGTGAGCTCCGTGCTGCTCATGGACATTGGTTCCTTTCACAGACACTTCAAGAACACTTGGCCGAGAGTGGAGAAGTCTGTGATCGAACTTTCCAACCCAGCGACATCTGTAGCCGGTTTCAATTCTAGTAATAAAACCAAAAGCGGAGTTGTGAGTGAAATCAATCGGAGCGATACCGACGTATCGATGTTGGAGTCTGAAGGAGTTCGGACTCCTGTACATAACAATGACGTCAGCAAGGCAGAGATGATAGAACTCTGTTCTGGTGTTCTGTTACAAGTTTCTGGTCCGTCATTCGAAACGACAAACTGTTCAGTTCCAAGACCAGAATACAGCAGGTCAGATCAGAGAGACTCTGTAACACCGTGGTCATCTCGCTTTGGAAGGAGCAATCTAGAATCGACGTCACAATTTCAACTGCTTGAAGTGCAGTCTTTGGAAGCGGAGTCTACAGTGAATCCTACTATGGATAGATTTAAAGCGGATGGTATTGGAGAGACATCAGCGTGAAGCCAAAATGAGGACATTACACTGGCTCAATTTTTAAATCGTTCTGTAAAGATAAAAACTCTTGAATCTACAATGTAGATCAAAGCGAGATAATCACTTTTTTCGTGTATGATATACTTCCATCGTTGCGTCTTTTGAAAACAGAAGAAAACAGTAGTGGTGCCTAGCAGAGGAAAAGCAATCATTAAGATATTCAACAGATTTTTGAACTGATCTTTGAGATCTTAAACTATAGATACCCACCGCACCCTCCCACCTAACCCCACTAAGGGAAATAAACATCAACAAACTAATTTGTTTCACCCAAAAAGCTTTATTTTGTTTTCTTGTTCATCAGTTCCGATTGTCCATCTCTCTTGCTGCCACAGTAACCAACCTGGAAAGTCTCCCAACGTAACTTAACTTCGGAACTGCACAGATACATTAACGATGGCTGGTTCCAGCAGGGAAAGGGACAGAGGGTGCCCACGTCCCTCGTGACTCATTGAAGCAGAGGAAGATAGAACTAACGCCAACATTACTTAAACACAATCCCACACCATCACTCATTACCACCATTATTTCTAAAATCATCATTGCTCTCCGATCAATGACTTACATAAAAAATCCTGGAACCTCTATCTGTAACAGTTACTTGTCATACTAAGTATGCACGTAATACACTATTGAACATTATCATACGTGCTTTTTTCTACTATTCGGATAGCGTCATTCTCATATAAACGTGTAAGAGGTTGTATTGTTAATTAACTTTACTCGTTCTTCAATGGGTGGCCAAACATGAGCGTAATGTCTTTACTCTGAACAAAGACATTTAATCAATGTAACTCAGATTGTCAGCAAGCTGTCCAACTGCTCTTGTTGTCTTCAAATCCCTTTAGCTGCGAGCATTTCGCTCTTGGCAGCACAATGTCTCCCTCAAGTAACCACAGGTCATTTGTCATCTGGTCAACTGCTCTAAACCCAGAAAGCATTCTTATTTCAAGAAAGAGAAAAGGATAATTTCATTATTCATAAAAGTTTTATTTGAATTTTTTTCTTACTTTACTTTTATATTCAGAATTTGAAACATTTCTCAAGGACATGCAAACAATACCATCACATAAACACTTTTTTTCAAAATGTTAGATTTAATACATTTGAGCGGATTGTCCACAAAACACAGACATTGGAGATAAAAATAATTACATCTACTCTAAACAAAAAAGTATGATAACATCAATGACGAAGGCAACGATAATGATGATGAGGAGGAGGTGCAGGAGGAGCAGAAGAAGGAGGAGGGGGCGGAGGGGATCTCGAGAAGGGGGTGGAGGAGGAGAGTTGGAGGAGGAGGGGTGGAGAAGGAGGGTGGAGGAGGAGGGGGGAGGTGG
>NW_004797463.1:311014-315671 GCF_000002075.1 Aplysia californica | reverse complement strand
GAGGCTGGCATGCCAGGGTCGGCCCATACAATCCCTCCTGGAAGTGCTATTCAGAACCGTGACATCAGCACAACACGTCATTAATTGTGTCACGGCGTGGTGGAATCAGGCGCTCGTCATTTTTTTTCGCATGCGGAGTTACTGGTATCATCTTAAAGTTTTTCATTCATCTTGCTTTTGATGGAAAAAATGCCAATCTATCTTGAGCAGAAGTGAAGATGTTTGTAAATGAAAGAGGTAGATTCACTTGGTTCAGGTGTACAAATAGCGAAAAAAATGGCCGCCAAAGTTTGGTAACTTCAATAGCGAAAGAGTCCTTGAAAACTGAAAAATTACGTATTTTGAGCTTTTAATCAGCGTTTTTCAATATAATTCACACGGAAATGTTTTTTTCGTTGGTCATAAAAAAGTTGAACAAAAAACCAAAACTTTGATCAAAACTGCGAAACTGGTGGGAAAATGCCAGTTTCTCCAATTATTTGTTGTTTTGGCGAGCGTCAGATTTCACCACGATGCCTCACAATTATCTCCAGACGAACGGGTGTCGACAGCAGAACATTGCAGTTCGATAAATAGACTTGTCAGCATTCCACACGTTCCATACGTTGGCTATAGTGTTTCTATCAGATTTCGTGCACATTTTTTTCTGAAGAAACGAAGAGAAGCCGCGAAAACAATTTAATCTACATTAGCACGCGAGAGGACCATTTCAATACAATAAGTCTTCCCTGTCGTTGTGAAAGCTGTTTGCTTAGATTAGTGTTCTTGGAAGTTAAAAACATACTATCATTCCAACGAATGAAATGAAAAGAAATAATAAAATGATATAGCTCTTAGTTAGTTTTAGTAGATTTTTTACGGCGGTCGCAACTGCATAAGGTCATATGAGCGCCTTAATAATATAGCTCTGCTATCATTTACTTTTTGAAAAGGTAAGAAGAAATATGTTCTTTGTCAAAGTGAAATTTTATGTCATCAGAGTCCTTCCACAATCGTCTCAGCAAATTTCTGGAAACAAATTGGGGGTGCAGACAAAGGCAAATTTGAACAAAGACATCAATGGGTATATTACAAAACAGTTTTGTTCTGTTCCGCTATTTTGTTCTAGTTTCCAACTGAAAAATCAAACGTGCCTAACCTAATTAATCCCACAACTTTCTTTTTCAGTCCTTTTCTTTTCAAAACTTAAAACGGAAATGAGTCAACCACTTGAGGCATGCCGTGTTGAAAAACTCTTTGATTTAATTAGAAGGAGATGAAAATTCCATCAGAGGGAGCAGGCAAACACAGCGTGACTTGTCGCTTTGGTTAGAAGGTCATCCTTTCCTCGAAGCTTATTGAATGTGGCTGTAGATCTCTACTCGTGGAACATCACATATCATGATTTGACTTACGCAAAAACAACTAGATAACACCTTTCAAATTCAAAGTGGCTTACGTGTATGATGTCTATCAGAATGTTTACCAGAAACCAGTTTGGAATTTATCATGGCACAGTGTGGGTCTAACATTCCTGTCAACACTTTAACCCTATCCGTACATCGTGTTTTACTATCGTATCCCTACGACGTGGGGAACACTGTGCTACCACTTTCCAACGAAGAAATTAACTCGATAATCCGATCCGTACGCTTTGCATAGCAGTCGGTCAAAAAGATTTTTGGAGAAATACTGAAAGTTTCAAAGAGATCTTCGTACTAGAAGTATTCTAAAATGTGAAGAATACAAACCCAGAGGTACAAAATGACCCCACGGCGTACGAATAGGTTAATGATTTTTTGTTTTTTAAAAAGGGTGGGGCCTCTGAATTGAACGTCCATCTGCAGTAAGAAAGATCTACGTAGGTGGAGACACTTGAAACTCCCCCAACAGTTCGTGAATATCCGACGTGGGATTTGAACCAAGGTCTTCCACAGCGGAGCCGAGTATGAAAGCCACTGAGCAAAGAACATACCACACTGTCGCACATTGGGTCCAGGGTTTGGGCATATCTCTGAAAGACACGAATAACGGCGTACAGTGTTTTGTTTTTTTTAGTTTTAGTAGAGATTTTACGGTGTTCGCAACTGCATAAGGTCATATGAGCGCCAGAAGATTAGAGGCGTTACAAGAGGGTAACAAACACAAACATAAAAAAGAATAAAGAGAAGATAAGAACGATATATGTTTGATAGGAAATAAGGAGCAAACAACACACACCAGAGCACCCGCCAACCACCCACTGCGTACAGTGTGTGTCAGATACCGCGTCAACTGCACCACGTTAGCTTGAATATCTCTTCTAAGCTGCAATTCTTCTTCATTTTTATTGTATAGCATATTAGACCTCATGAGGCAAGCGAGGCAGGGGTAGGCCCAGAGCAACCTACTTGGGGAACCTGAACAAGTGGGTGATATTGAAAAATCAGGGAAACGTAGCTTTTTTTAAGAGCATCCGAGCAACGAAATGAATGGAGATCCATGATCGCCGATGTCTGTCGCAGATCTGGCACTGGATGATGATGATTAAGCCTCATGAGGGGGAAACATTATGGTTAATGAGAAATATTTTTAGACTTAGTTCATTTCCAACAGACGGGTGACGAAGGTTGATGACTTAACTATGAAAGAGTTCATTGAGAAGCAAATTTCACACACCTGAGGGTGAAAGAGGATAGAAAAATAACAATGACACATGTGGGTCTGCAACTTGTATTCACTATGATAATAATTTGATTATATTTTTAATGTTTAACGCCCTCATTAAAAAATGTGTTAACATTTGTTGTTGTTGTTGTGGCGTCGGTGGCCTAGTGGTTAGGCTCTCGGACTCGAAACCGTAAGGTCGTGGGTTCGAATCCCGTCAGGGGCCCGACGTTGTGTCATTGGGAAAGGCACTTTACACAAATTGTTCTCACTTCACCCAGGTGGGAATGGGTACCCGGCTACAGACAGCGAAGGATCTTGTCCGTTTGTTTGTGTTTCAGTGCTTAATCAGCTGCTTGCACTGTATGCTTCCCGGGAAGCTGAGAATGTTTCGGAGTGTTCTGTGGTCTGCTGGGGTAATAATATAGTGTAAAGCGCATAGAGCCTGCTGTTGAGCGGGGATATGCGCTATACAAATGCTTTTTATTATTATTATTATTATTTAGAAAGAGAGTTGCTCCGACCCTATCTGTCAACGACTTTCCAGAGGTAAGGAAGTCAAGCACAGATACTCGAGGGAATAATTTCCCATAACGGAATTCGAATTCAAATTAATGTTCTACGTGCAAAATTGATATGACTGATATTGAACACTGATACTGATAATGATTCTGTTTGCACTTCTACAGTGCTTACTCTCGTCTTATGAACTAATTAGGACTTCATCAGAGTTCAATTGCGGTTTAAATCATCAGAAAATGTTGTTGTTGTAGTGGTGGTGGTGTGGTGGTGGTGGTGGTTGTTGTTCTCCTTCTTCTTGTTCTTGTTCTTTTCCTTGTTGTTGTCGTTGTTGTTATTGTTGTTGTTGTTGTTGTTGTTGTTGTTGCTGCTGCTGCTGCTGCTCAATTTGTCGTTCCTTTTCTTCTTCTTCTTCACATACTATTGCAGCTGTTATTGTTTCAGTTGTTGTGATTATTACTGAAGTTGACGCCTCACAGAACGCAAGGAAATGGTTTTCACAGAGAGATCTCTCAAAGATCGTGTATAACAAGATAGTTTACTCCTCTCTTGGAGCCAATTAAAAATATGTCCTCAAAATTCGGTGGCGTCCTCTTCGAAAACACGAGGATTTTGCGAACAGAGTTACCCTACTTGTGTGGAAAATAATAAAAGTGAAATCAACAAACTGTGCTATTCCTATTCTTCATCTGGAGAAACGAAAGAGGGCTTTAAACAAAAAAGACTACAGTGCCATCTGAAGCAACGCGCGGACTTCCGCTGACACGATTTCGGCCAAGTGAACAATCTTGTTATGTACGATCTGTGTTCCTCTTCAAGCTGACAGGAATCCTTGTTGACCTGCAAAAAGATGTGTCGCGACGCGGTGGAGTCAGGCGCTCGTCACTTGTGGGCATATGATTTATTGATATCATCTTATAGCGTTTTCATTTGTCTTGCTTTGGAAGAAAAAATTATCCCTTTTAGTCAAGACATTTGTGATTTTAAGGAGGTGGGGTCGCTAGTTTCAGATGTAAAATTAGCGAGAAAATAGCCGCCAAAGTTGAGTTACTTCCTTAGCTTGAGAGTAAGTGAAAACTGAAAATTTACATCGTTTATGCTTTTGATCAACGTTTTTCAGTACAATTCACAAACAACTAAATGTATTCTTTAAAGAGTATGAAAGGTGTTGAGCCAAAAAAAAAATAGATTAAAATTCCCAAACCTGCGAAAATAGCCTTTTTATTTTACTTTCATTATTTTGACGAGCCCCTGATTTCACCACGCTGCCTCACATTTTAATTCCCAGAAGTGTGCCAGATTCGAACCTGGAACTCTCGGGCGACAAACTGAGTTTGTAGTTCACCGCACCTTTATTGGCTGTATCAGATAGATAGATAGATAGATAGATAGATAGATAGATAGATAGATAGATAGATAAATAGATAGATAGATAGATAGAGAGATAGATAGATAGATAGATAGATAGATAGATCCATCGACCAATAGATAGATAGATAGATAGATAGATAGA
>NW_004797463.1:306466-309100 GCF_000002075.1 Aplysia californica | reverse complement strand
CAGCGCCCCCAAAATCCCACCACCCCCCTTTCGCTCCTAACAAACTGTGGGTACAATGATCAGAGACAATGTACTGAGGAAAGAAAGGGTGGTCATCCAGTCGTGCCAGGCGTCTAGGTTCCCGATTGTTGAAAGCTAGGAATCGTAGGAATCGACTCCGAACCCAATTACTTACTTTCTAATTATGTGATTTCTTCCAGTGGTTACCTGGTTGGCTCCGAACATCTCCAGGATTTAGGAAAACCGTGATTGTGGAAAATTGCGAAGCATCAACTTTTATTTTTATTTTTTAAATTCTAAAAATAAAAAAAGATTGTAATGACTAAGGTAACTGGTGACCGTCGTTTACGTAAAAAGGAGTCGGAACTTTTTTCCGTAGCATTAATCGTCGGAATCGTTCCGGAATCGATTCTTTGCCCAGCTCTGTCATCCAGTGGTCAAATCCAATATTGTCTGACACCCAGATACCGACCTAGCGATGCAGTCAAAGCAATAATGTGGTGGATAAGCGGTGTCCACTTAACACTTCCAGCTGCCAAATTGCAAACGTGTTCCGAGAATATGAATCTCTCAGCCCAACATAATATAAAAAGGGCTCAACATTTTCTCTTCTCCCACTTTAAAAAGGTTTTCGTGGAAATATGGACAGTGTGAGTTTCAATGTGTTTTGTTGTTTTCGTTATCATCATCATTATCATTATCGCCATCATCATCATTATCATCATCATCTTCATCATCATCATCATCATCATCATCATCATCATCATCATCATCATCATTGTTTGGAAAGTAAAGTAGGAGGGAGATTCTTGTTTGAATTTCAGACAAAATAACATAACAATATAAACAGTTCAAAAATTGTTTAATAGACACAGCTCAACGTTTCGCCTCTTGGGCTTCCTCGGGAGCAACTGAGAGAAATACTGAAAGAGCGCTGTATACTAACAAAGAGGGTCCTAAGATTCCGTGGTCATCATCATCATCATCATCATCATCATCATCATCATCATCATCATCTTCATCATCATCATCATCATCATCATCATCATCATCATCATCATCATCATCATCATCTTCATTATCATCATCATCTTCATCATCATCATCATCATCATCATCATCATCATCATTGTTTTACAGCAGACAAAATAATGGAAACTTGAGTACAGATGCAAATATTTATTAAAATCTTACTGATCCACATTTACGCTAATACTGACTTCATCAGTAACATAGTAGACCTATCTAAAAAAAAATTTAACAAAAAAGAGATGCCATGGCACAAAGCGTTTACTACACATTTCGTCAGAGCCAGTGTTAAGAAGGGAAAAAAAGCAAAAATGTCCTATCAACTGAAAAATATCTAATGTGTCCCGTGCGCTTTATATGACCTTTTGCTGTTGCGAGCGCCGTAAAACACTTACCCCCAAAAAAGAAAGAAAAGCTTATTGGCTACTGGGATTGACTTTCTCATTGTCCATGCTGAGCGTACAGATGAGTTTAGTTTTAGTAAGAGTTTTACGGCACTTGAAACACAATAAGGCCATATAAGTGCCGAAGATTAAAGGTGTCACAAGAAAGTAGCAAACACAAAAAGGAGGAGAGATCAGGACGATAAATATTTGGTAGGAAAGAAGGAGCAAACCACACCAGAACACCCGCCAACCACCCGCGCAGATGAGTTTAAATTAGTCGTCCATAGTACTGAGGGCTCACAAAGAACTGGTGTTAAAAAGGTGCAGGCGGGAATAAATGGTCGCTTTTCAGCACAAGGGGGGGCTATCCCGAAAAAGCGCTGTTTTGACAAAATCAGAGCTAAAGTTTTTGCCCCTTGTTCAGTTTCTTTAAAAACCAAGGAGAGTTTTCTCTATGGGTATGAGGGTAATGCCCACTTTTGGTGTAGGTCAAGATTTCTTCCTCCGAAATCTAGGTTAGCCCGCTTGTCCTTAAAAGCGGCCAAATGTACAATCAAGAGAACGTGGCACAAAGAAATGGAAACGGAAAGGTTCAATCGCGTCTTTGTTTTATAGAAGAAACAATATTGGAGACCTGAATACAGTTATGTATGCATAATAAAAATGTATATCGTCTTCATCTTCATTGTATACAGCGGAGCATAAAAAAAAGATTGAGACTTTTATTATACGTTCAACGTTTCGCCCGACTCCGAGCTTCTTGAGGAACATTTAGAAAAATAATTGTGAAGCGTGCTGACAAAATGAGTTACTTCTCGGGTTGAAGCCCTTAGAAAATAGATATATCACGTTCATATGTGAAGTTTTTACTATTTATAAGTATGAAATAATAAAAGACAGGTTATAGTTAAGGAACACGGCATCAATTGACAATCTACAAATTTGACCCTAATGTTGATTTTTTGCCAACATTTCTATTTGCAGATTGCGAGAAGTAACTCTTTTTGTATTAGATCTAATGACCACACTAGCTATAGAAACCAAAGTGTACACGTCTACGTCACAATGCTAAAAGGTGCAAAAAACACAAATCGGAAAGGCCAAGGATATGGGAATGCAATGACAAGAAGTGGTATGGATATAGATTTATAAATATTATGTATAAGTACCGTCAAATCATATTAATAGAAAATGTATTGTTATTGTAAAGGCAAGTAGT
>NW_004797463.1:301313-305924 GCF_000002075.1 Aplysia californica | reverse complement strand
GTAGTAGTAGTAGTAGTAGTAGTAGTAGTAGTAGTAGTAGTAGTAGTAGTAGTGGCATACATCAGCATGTAGAAAGGAACTCTCAAAAACTTGAAATTCCCGACAGGTAGGAAACTGTTTTCCGCTCTAATCCAGCTCAAAGCTAAGGTAGAAAAGCGTAAGTCAACTCAGTCCGTGTTTCTTCCACCCCGCTGTAAAGACTAATCTCCTCCGCATTTGTCGAAGCTAGGAATCGTAGGAATCGACTCCGAACCCAATTACTTACTTTCTAATGATGTACAATGAAGGACAAATTTATCTTAACGCTATCCCTACGCCCTGGGGTCATTTTGTACCCCAGAGGTTGTATTCTTCACATTTTAAAATACTTCTAGTACGAAGATCTCTTTGAAACTTTCTGTATTTCTCAAAAAATCATTTTGACAGACTGCTATGCAAAGCGTGCGGATCGGATTAACGAGTAAGTTTCCTCTTTGGAAAGTGGTGAAACAGAGTTCCCCACGTCGTAGGGATACGACAGTAAAACACGACGTACGGATAGGGTTATTTATCATTATCCCAATAGTAGAAGCTGTAGCATAGTAACATCACTTAATATTTTTTTAAGGAGATAGTCCGAAAGTTGTAGGGGAAACATGTGCGTGGAGGTAATGAATATAACGGAAAGGCAGAGCAAAAGGGAGGGGGGTTACTGGAATACAAGGGGTGATTAGAACCCTACGTTGTAAATTTAAGGTCCCTGAAATGTGGGTCGTCGGTAAATGCACACATTTTGCATACTACGCATGTGACCTTCGTCAAAGCTCAGCAATGATACTCCTGAGTGGCAAAACCTTTTACGAAAAATTGATTTTTATAATGGACACATCTTTTGCACTTAAGGTTCTCAAAACATGCGTTCAATAAGCTTAAAGTCACAATTAGAAAATAATGGCGGGCTTGCTTTTACAAACGATATTGCCCGAGCTGTAAACTTTTTAAAAGCTGTAGAAATCATCAACTTGGATTTTCTATTTGTATTTATTAAGGAATTTTTACAGAAAACAGTGTACAGGTGTTTGAAAAAATATTCATTAGTTTAGACAACTTGGTATAAGTCATTGTGCAAACGTTGGAGAATCTATGTCCAATAGCTAAGGAGATATATGACAATAAGTTACGCCACGCACGAGTTTTTGACCACACTATAGTAGGATAGGCATATCGAACTATTTCAATAACCTGAGACTGCAGATCGGAGGCTCCATTATGACCAGGACTGTTGAAATGTTGGCCGACTGGTGTGCATAAGTTTTTCTCTACTGAATAACTACTGTTATTAAAACTAGATCTAAGTCTGGTGGTGGTTTGATCTACATATTGGGCTGGACAGACTTTGCATGAGATGAGGTAAATCACGTTTTTGGTTTCACAGGTGATGCTGTGAGAAAGTTTTCTTTAAAAGAGGGCGCCTTCATCATCATCATCATCACCATCATCATCATCATCATCATCATCATCATCATCATCATCATCATCATCATCATCATCATCATCTCCAGCCTTCCCCGTTCCTTTCGTCTCCCTGAATGGAGTCATCATTGCTGCTGTCCCCTCTAAGCTTGCGTGTATTTTGTCTCTTTGTTCAGGGTAATGCAACGAAGAGAGCTAGTCTAAAGGTCACGGTTTTCATAGACATGATACAAAATGTAAGACAGAACTAAGCACCAAGACGCGTGTAAATGCAGAGCATCAACGCTGTTTGCAGAATCTCTGACAAGTTCTAGGAAGCGAGTGAGACATGGGTCGGCCACTGAAAAGTTGCGCAGACGAGCAAGATCCGCCTCATACACTCGCTCGTATCTGCATTTCAAGTGGCAATACCTGAGCTCAAACTCCTCTAAAAAACAGACACAGAAGGACGCTGCCATATCTTCAACTACTTCACCTGGGTCCAACGCATTCGAACGGTGCTGGCGATTAACCAAAGACTCATTGTTCACCACAAACACTTTGCCGAAGATTTTTTTCTCCCACATCGTGCTACTATGCTCTTCACCAACCTTGTTCTTTGGAAATTCTCGTGTTGTGTAGTATTTCAAAATTTGCACGATGCTACTGAACTTGAAATAAATATCTGAGCTGACTTGACCTAAGAGATAGTTCTGATAAGCGTGCATAATGAACTTGAAACTATACAGTCGCCGACTCTTATGCACTTCATACAAAATGAAGGGGTGAGATGCTGTACCGAGATTTAAGTCAAGCTTATCCTTCAGGTGACATAAGAAAAATGACGGAAGATTTTGAAACTGAACTTCGCTTAGTGTATATTCGTCCTGGGGAAGAGCCAGTAGGGCAATGACATATCTACTGCATAATCCATTTGGCATGAGCGTATAGCCCGCATTGCAGACATTGATTTTGCACCCGGTCGTTCCTGAGGATTTTGCTGCAGACGTGCTGCAGGATGCCTTTCTCCAGGAGCCAGTGTTTTGGTCATCATCAAAGTATTCATATGTCAGTTCAAGTTTTTCCCTCCCCAGTGACGCCAATATAGAAAACATATGGTGGTGTCGGATGTATCCAGCCACAGTTTTTGGCTGTGTAGTCAAATTTGAACCAAAGTTGCAAAGGGCACAGTAGTTGTTCTTAAACACAAATACATTGGAATAGGCATAGGAGAAGAAAGAATCACATTTTTCCGACAAGCCGCTGTCGGAAGAGCCAGCTTTAGAATTGTCTTCGCAACTGTCTATAAAGTAACGAGTCCGAGGATAGCAAGTCGCTTCTTGGACCTTGGAATCTGGAATCAAACCAGATATGCGGAGAGGTGGCATTGTAAAATCCACAGACTCGGAAAAGCTCGCCAGCGACTCTGGCTTCCAATACCATTTCATCTGGAACTCAGTGTCCCAAAGGAGAGGCTTCGATTGTTGGGTTGCGAAGCAGTTGAATATATCTTTGTTGAGATATACAAACCCAGTGGATGCATCGGTCACCGGCGCCGAGTGGAGAACTTCCAACAATGTTTGCTCTGTAAAAGGCAAGTTATCTTCTTTTTGGCTGGAGTTGAGGAGTGATACATTTATACCCTCGTTTGATATACTTCTACTGTAAGCTGGACGGCTGGTAGTCATCTCTTCCACTTCACTATCACAAGACGTAATGGTAAACACTAAATTCAAACATTCTACCTCAGCAAGCAGCTGTTTCTTATGTACTTCCCTGCATGCTTTGAGCACTTCAGGGCACTCGGTCTCCATATCCTCACAGCAGTTTTTGTGAACAGCACACTTTAAGTCACACGAACAAGGAAGTTGTTGAATATTTCCACACTTGCCGGCACAACTTTCAGCTGGAGATAATTCTTTCATGCTGTTGACGAGGAGGTAATCTGAGAACCACTGACCCATCAGGAGGCAGCACAGGAGCAGGCTTTGCTTCACTGAAGATCGCAATATCCCCATTGTAACACGTGCCCGGCCAATCCTGGAGAGAGACAGATGAGAAGAAGAAGAAGAAGAAGAAGAAGAAGAAGAAGAAGAAGAAGAAGAAGAAGAGGAATGATCACGATCATGATCACGATAATATTTTCACCTGCTTTAAGCTACCAAAACAAGCATATAAAGAAACATTACATCAATCAATAATAATGACGATTAATAGCATTTTTACAGGGCATATCTTTGCTCATCACAAATATCCATTTACTCTACAAACTATTTTATTACCCCCCAGCTTCTTCTTCTTCTTCCTCCTAGTTCTCGATGACAGTAGCTAGACAGTCAGTCCGATGTCACGCACAAACTGTGCAGTCTGCTTCAAATCTAAAAGACTGCCATAGAGCTTTCTCTCAAGGGGTGTCACATTTTGCCAACCCCAGCAAACTCTACAACATTCTAGGACATGCAGAAAGATACGATTGTTCGCATTCCTGGGAAGCATACAATGCAAGCTACCGATTAAGCTGTCAAACACTAAAAAACTGGCACAATCTTTCGCTGTCTATAGCAGGGTACCCATTCCCACCTGTGTGAAGTCGGAGAAATTCGTGTAAAATGCCTTTCTTAGGTACACAATGACGGGTTCAAATCACGACCTTTTGATTGCAAACCCAACAGCCTAACTTCAGGACCACTGACGTCAATCCAATGCCCCAATATGATGCAATAGCTGTAAAACCAGGGGGGGAGGGAGGGGGGAGGGGGAGGGAGGTGTATCAAGAAGGTAATGGAAAAAACACAGTAACTTAGTTTCCACATCTCCGTCGTTTCAAGTAATAACTCAGGCCAGCAAATGAGCGGCTACCGCTAGTCAGATTACATTTCTAGTTTCAATAAACAGGAAACGTATCCTCCCTCCCCCCCCTCCCCTCCAAAAAAAAATCATAGTTTTATGTAACATGAAATTCTGACGTTAAACGACAGGGACAAAAATGTTGAATTTATGAAATTCTATCGTTTCATTTAAACGATACGATTTTTTAAAAAAAGGACAACTGATAATGCAATCGCATACAAATTGATACCTTCATCCCTTCCTCATTTTCATCAAGCCTATACGTGCTTAAATTTTGCTAGACACAATAAATAGGTTGTTATTTCTTTTTTTCTAATGTAGAGTAATAAC
>NW_004797463.1:296248-301213 GCF_000002075.1 Aplysia californica | reverse complement strand
TCTCTTACTTCTTCAATGAGTCTCTTACTTCAATGAGTCTCTTACTTTTTCAATGAGTCTCTTATTTCAATGAGTCTCTTACTTCAATGAGTCTCTTACTTTAATGAGTCTCTTACTTCACTTCAATAAGTCTATTACTTCAATGAGTCTCTTAGTCTCTTACTTCAATGAGTCTCTTACTTCTTCAATGAGTCTCTTATTTCAATGAGTCTCTTACTTCTTCAATGAGTCTCTTACTTCAATGAGTCTCTTACTTCTTCAATGAGTCTCTTACTTCTTCAATGAGTCTCTTACGTCTTCATTGAGTCTCTTACTCCAATGAGTCTCTTACTTCAATGAGTCTCTTACTTCTTCAATGAGTCTCTTACTTCAATGAGTCTCTTACTTCTTCAATGAGTCTCTTACTGCAATGAGTCTCTTACTTCAATGAGTCTCTTACTTCAATGAGTCTCTTACATCAATGAGTGTCTTGCTTCTTCAATGAGTCTCTAACTTCTTCAATGAGTGTCTTACTTCTTCAATGAGTCTCTTACTTCAATGAGTCTCTTGCTTCAATGAGTCTCTTACTTTTTCAATGAGTCTCTTACTTCAATGAGTCTCTTACTTTTTCAATGAGTCTCTTATTTCAATGAGTCTCTTATTTCAATGAGTCTCTTACTTCAATGAGTCTCTTACTTTAATGAGTCTCTTACTTCACTTCAATAAGTCTATTACTTCAATGAGTCTCTTAGTCTCTTACTTCAATGAGTCTCTTACTTCTTCAATGAGTCTCTTATTTCAATGAGTCTCTTACTTCTTCAATGAGTCTCTTACTTCAATGAGTCTCTTACTTTTTCAATGAGTCTCTTACTTCAATGAGTCTCTTACTTCAATGAGTCTCTTACTTAATGAGTCTCTTACTTCAATGAGTCTCTTACATCAATGAGTGTCTTACTTCTTCAATGAGTCTCTAACTTCTTCAATGAGTGTCTTACTTCTTCAATGAGTCTCTTACTTCAATGAGTCTCTTGCTTCAATGAGTCTCTTACTTTTTCAATGAGTCTCTTACTTCAATGAGTCTCTTACTTCAATGAGTCTCTTACATCAATGAGTGTCTTGCTTCTTCAATGAGTCTCTAACTTCTTCAATGAGTGTCTTACTTCTTCAATGAGTCTCTTACTTCAATGAGTCTCTTGCTTCAATGAGTCTCTTACTTTTTCAATGAGTCTCTTACTTCAATGAGTCTCTTACTTTTTCAATGAGTCTCTTATTTCAATGAGTCTCTTATTTCAATGAGTCTCTTACTTCAATGAGTCTCTTACTTTAATGAGTCTCTTACTTCACTTCAATAAGTCTATTACTTCAATGAGTCTCTTAGTCTCTTACTTCAATGAGTCTCTTACTTCTTCAATGAGTCTCTTATTTCAATGAGTCTCTTACTTCTTCAATGAGTCTCTTACTTCAATGAGTCTCTTACTTCTTCAATGAGTCTCTTACTTCTTCAATGAGTCTCTTACGTCTTCATTGAGTCTCTTACTCCAATGAGTCTCTTACTTCAATGAGTCTCTTACTTCTTCAATGAGTCTCTTACTGCAATGAGTCTCTTACTTCAATGAGTCTCTTACTTCAATGAGTCTCTTACATCAATGAGTGTCTTGCTTCTTCAATGAGTCTCTAACTTCTTCAATGAGTGTCTTACTTCTTCAATGAGTCTCTTACTTCAATGAGTCTCTTGCTTCAATGAGTCTCTTACTTTTTCAATGAGTCTCTTACTTCAATGAGTCTCTTACTTTTTCAATGAGTCTCTTACTTCAATGAGTCTCTTACTTCAATGAATCTCATACTTCAATGAGTCTCTTACTTCTTCAATGAGTCTCTTACTTCTTCAATGAATCTCTTACGTCAATGAGTCTCTTACTTCTTCAATGAATCTCTTACATCAATGAGTCTCTTACTTCAATGAGTCTCTTACTTCAATGAGTCTCTTACATCAATGAGTGTCTTACTTCTTCAATGAGTCTCTTACTCCAATGAGTCTCTTACATCAATAAGTCTCTTACTTTTTCAATGAGTCTCTAGCTTCAATGAGTCTCTTACTCCAATGAGTCTCTTACTTCAATGAGTCTCTTACTTCAATGAGTCTCTTACTTCCTCAATGAGTCTCTTACTTCAATGAGTATCTTACTTCAATGAGTCTTGTACTTCAATGTGTCTATCACTCTTATTTGAATGAGTCTCTTACCTCAGTTAATTATCAGACTCTTGCTTCAAAGAGTCCCTAACTCAGTGTGAAAAGTTGAAAACGCCCGATGTTTATGACACGTCCTTCTCGCTCTCACAGGCTCTGGATCTGTCTCCCCACACTTTACAGGGCAAGCACACCGCTGCTACACCAGCCAGGGAGGATGCTGGAGGCGGGGCCGGACACAGGTGGTCAAAGTTTCTAGAAGAAAAAAAAATCATCATCATCATCATCATCATCATCATCATCATCATCATCATCATCATCATCATCATCATCATCATCTTGTTATTTAGTTTACAACACACAATTTGTTTGATTTTTAAAGGTTTCGCATTACTCAAGTTTTTAAAACTTGATAATTCTCAAAGGAAAACCTATTTTCTTCATTTTAAAATGCCGTGTGTCCCCTTCGTTGAATTTTATTTTTTAAAGTTTTGTTGAAATTAGTTGAAAGATAAGCTTGCTACCGTCCTTCAAATCGGTCTTCTTTTTATAGACATCTCTAGATATTCTATTTGTGAACGTCCGTCACTTTGGCCGCCTAAAACTTCCGAACCACTCAACTTTCGAGTTTAACCAAATTAATTTTGGTTCAGAATCATTTAAAGGGTGCACAGTTTTATTGAGGAGCCTTTAAGTCACTGTTGTTTAATTTTCAGATTTTATTTCGTTTCGTTTAGATCTATTCTTGGGAAAGTCCGTCTTCTAAAACGCCATTGTAAAGAAGTGAGGTTTCCGTTTACTAGACGTGCGCACTTGATTCCACACTTTTGAAATTCTGAAGTGTACAAAAACGAAAGCGGAATAGAGAATCAATTTATACATTTATTATATATTTGGCAACTTGGAAACACGTGTGGCATTTTTCCCATAAAACTACGACAGCTGCAGAGTTGAAAGTTGGCAAGTACCTGCAAAAAGATAGATAGGTCCCCATGACGGTTTTTTTAAATTTTATTCGTTTCATGAATTTAGAAAAAATATATTTCACAAAAAGTTGCCGTCTTTATTTGGCTTTTGTGATTATTCCACTGAGAAACGAAACAAATCTCTGTCGCTGTCCTTCACAACGAAAGTGATATTTCTCGAGGAGCATTTTGTTTGAGAGTATAGAACTAGACCGTCTAATTTTTTAGATCTCTCAAGATTTATTTCTCCATTTCAGTTGAGTGTAAAAATATAGTAGGCCAATGACTTTCAGTTGATGTTAATGCACCGATTATTCCTTTCATCGAAAGGGGGCCCAGCTAATCCTATATAAATAAAGCAATGAAGGCTTCTAGATCACCATCATCATTCCTATCATGATAATGCACAGAAGAGAATAAAATAAAAGTTGAGACTTGGTAGAATTTCAAAAAATATTTTATAGTATATATCATCATCATCATCATCATCATCATCATCATCATCATCATCATCATCATCATCATCATCATCATCATCATCATCAAATGTAGTTATTTGGACGAGTGGAGGGAACTCTGAGTGTAATGACAATGGAGCCCAAAAAGCTTCGCTCCCGCTCGAAGATTTTTTTGTGGGGTCCAAAAGGCCCATCCAGGGGAAAAATCATCATCATCATCATGATCGTCGTCATCATCATCGTCATCATCATCATCATCATCATCATCATCATCATCATCATCATCATCATCGTGTCTACCACTAACCTCTGCAACTCAGTTAGTATCATCATGCTGGGTGGCCCTGATTCGAGCCCCAGACCGGACGTTCGCGAACTTGGATCGTTTAGAAAGTTTTCAGGGCTATCAGCCCGTTTGGATCGGTCTTTTCGGAGATGGACATTAAAATTGGGGGGTTCCGCGTCTATCTGTAGGTCGTGGTTTACTATCGTATCCTTACGACGTGGGGAACTGTGTGCCACCACTTTGCAAAGAGGAAATTTACTCGTTAATCCGACCCCAACGCTTTGCATAGCAGTCTGTCAAAATGATTTCTTGGGAAATACTGATAATTTCAAAGAGGTCTTTGTACTAGAAGTATTCTAGAATGTGAAGAATACAACCCCAGGGGTACAAAATGACCCCAGGGTGTACGGATAGGGTTAAGATAACCTAATAGTGTTGATGGGGGTGTTAATAAACCCGTATATTATACTTACAGACACTCACGCTGTTTAGTCCGTGGCTGCACATTTCCACACTTCACTCTACACAAATCGCTCACCAATTTTGCACTAGGCTAGCCTCTCTGATATATCTATCCCCAGTCCCATAAAACAATAGATTGCTCCCCCTTGACTATCTCGCAACTTGCTCATCCAAGCTCTCTTCTACGGCAGAAGACATTCGGAGACGTCTCCGGCGAGCACCCAGGAACTATTCGGACACGCACTCCCGCACACGGATGCACTGCTTTGGAGAGCCAAACAGCTTTGCCGTAGATCACACATATAGCCACTAATACTGTCTCGAATAAATTATTTTCAAGAAAATTTCAAACCTAACTTTATGGGTAAAAAGAAGGGGGCAGGACCCCCCAAATATATTTATTTGGCCCAGAGGCACAAAGCATTTTGATTGGTCTATCTCCGTTGGAGTCGTCTCCGAATAGATACTGCGCTCTTCTACAGCTCTCGCTTTCTTATTCCAACCTACACACCCAGCTCATCGCTCCACACTCCTCTCGCTACCTTCGTCAGCAGGTCATTAGTATTTTGGCGTGCTTTTTTTTCGTCTATAATTTGACCAACTCTCTCTCTCTCTCTCTCTCTCTCT
>NW_004797463.1:291469-296148 GCF_000002075.1 Aplysia californica | reverse complement strand
CATTCCTTATTATTTTGTTATTTTGTTTATTATTACTACATTGTCCAAGTCTCCCACCTGTCTAAGGCAGCCACTCTTCCATCTACAATGGGTGACGGCCTTATACAATCTCGACGGTAAACCATCGGAAGTGGGTGGTTGGCGGGTGCTCTGGTGTGGTTTGCTTCTTCTTTCCTATCAAACATCTATCAACTTTATCTCCCCTCCTTCTTTTTTTATGTTTGTTACTCTCTTGTAACACATCTAATCTTCGGTACTTAAATGACCTTATTGTGTTGCAGGTGCCGTTAAACACTTATTAAAACTAAACTAAATCATCGAAACCGGCAACTCAAACTTATGACGTGTATGGTGGACACTAGCTCAAGAGCCGGTCAAACCTATGATGTGTATGTTCCACACTAGCTCACGGACATGTCAAACATATGACGTCTATGGTGGACACTAGCTCACGGACATGTCAAACATATGACGTCTATGGTGGACACTAGCTCACGGAGAGGGCTGGGCTCATCTTGATGTACTTTTTTTTTTGTAAATGTTTTGCGCGCTCGCACATGCATAATGTCATATGAGCGCGCGGGACACATTTGACATTTTCAATTGGTTGGACATTTTGAATTTCGCCCGGGTGGCTGCAGAAGTATACCATTATCGATTTTAGACCACCAAGGGATCTTTAACGTTCGCAACTTGCACACGGGACCTCCGAGATTTTTCTCTCTTGTCCGAGAAGGCTATGTGTATCAAGAAGGTAATGGAGCGAAATAGACGAAATAATCTAGAAGAATTAAAGGTTAAGATACCTTGTGGCTTCTGTTGTAGCCGATGAGACCAATAATAATTCTGGCAGATAAAAGTTTACTGCACACGGCACCGGGAGTTAAGATCCTTCCAGAAATAGCCAGAAATAAAAAATGAACTCCCCACGACCTTGTATTCCTATATCCCGTTTGCTAGCCAAGTTCATGAGCCATCTGTGCCGCATTTGCAGACTTCTAAGAAATAGCAAAAATCCTTTTTTTTTAATGTAGGTGTTTTCTCAAATCAATCGACACAATTTAGACAATTTAGAAGAGGGCTTCCAACCCTTCCAGTCAAGGCCAACCTTAGGGATATCTGATCTCAGCAAAATCTAGATAGAAAATAAAAATGTTCTCCCCACTCGGCACACGATCTCTGGTCTCCTGCGTGCGACAGCGAAACGCTTTGCCACTACACAAGAGACGCCGGTGTCAATGTTCTTGGAAACCAAAAAGTGACGCGTGTTCCGTTTTGAAATTAAGAAGAAATTGAATTGTAAAGTCTTCTCTTCTGATCAAGACAATGCTCAGGAAACCTGGTATGCAAAGTCCTGTAATCCTTGTATGCAACGTACAGAAAAACACTAATACCTCAGATGGATGGGGGAAAACTTGTTATTTGTTAACTCTATAAGTACACCCTAGAGTCATTTTGCACCCCCGGGGTTGTATTCTTCACATTGTAGAATACTTCTAGTACGAAGATCTCTTTGAAACGTTCAGTATTTCTCAAAAAATCATTTGGACAGACTACTATGCAAAGCGCAGGGATAGGATTAACGAGTAAATTTCCTCTTTGGAAAGTGGTGGCACGGAGTTCTCCACGTCGTAGAAATATGATCGATAGTAAAACACGACGTATGGATTGTGTTAATAAGATATGAAAATGCTTTACGCTACGCTGTGGGCTTTGCTTAACAGTGCCAGCTGTCTGTGATACTCACTTTCAATAACATACTGATATATTTCTCCACGAACAGCATTCAAGACATCCTGGGCAAGAATTCGTCAGGCTGCATTAAAAGCAGGTTCAGATCTGGAGATCAAGACAAAAAAACATTGAAGAATCTGGTGCAAAAACCAGGCCATGACCAAACTTTGCACTGCCCTACATGCACTACTACGTCCAAGAACCGCATGGTTCCTTACACACCTGGATCAGAGGGTAGCATCAACGAAAACAGAGTTTTTGCGTCGACAGGGCAAGAAACATACTTTTGTGACCCCAATTTCGCCGCAAAATTGTTTTTCTCGAAATCTCAGACATTTCAGCTACAACAAAAGTGTGAGCCTTCTACGGTGGGCAGTACACCAGCGGCAGTCGAGACGCTGGAGAACACAACATCGTTCATGTCTGACGGCCATGCAAGTTTGGTTGATTGTAAGGAAACAAGTTCAAACTGGCAGCTTCAAGAAAGGGAGTCATCATCGCAAGCAAGACTGCTTGGGGCGTCTCTCGCTGAATATGACAGAACTCAGGACAGACGTGTTGCCACTTCGCGCAAACGCTCGACTGACTCTGTGTGTGACGATAAAGACGAGAAAATGAACAAAGGGAATGGGACACTCTCTTTCAAAAAAGTGCCCAATTTTGCGTTGCACATTAAAGGAAAATACAAAAGGGATTCCCTAATACTTGAGCCAAAAAATACCCAACAAGACCACCACAACAACACTATCCTGGACTTGAGGTACGAAATGGAAAGCTGTAGCTCTGAAGCGTTAGGACACTTTGCTCGGGGCAAAAAGAAAAACGATTTGATTCACAGCTTTGCTGAAAGTCATCGTCCTTGCAATAGAAGCTTTAATGAAGACAAAGCAACCCTTTTAGGCGCAGGAACTTCTGAAGTATCGTCTGGAAATGCCACTGACAACACTGTAGCTACTTCCGGTTTCCGGTACAAAATGGATTTCACATATGGCGGCGAGGACAACGACTATGATGACCACGAATCGGATCATGTTTCAGAAGCCTGGAAAACTATGGAAGCGTTTCCCGCCTCAGCTGTGGAGAGAGGGGTGCCGCTACAGCATGACGTCAGCGTGATGAAGTACCGTGTCAGCGACAAGTCGTGTGAGAACCTGACCTTGACATTGTCGCAGGTGACAGTGACTCTCCTCAACTCGTCTCTGTGGACGGCTTTCAACTCCGTGACCACCGAGATGATCATCAACAGGAATGGAAGGTACAGTGTACTTGAGAGGCTCAAGTGCAAAACCCGCCACATCCATTTAATAATACTAATAATAAATAATAATAAATAACATTTGTACAGCGCACATCCCCACTCCAAAGCAGGCTCTATGTGCTTTACACTATATCATTACCCCAGAAGACCATAGAACACTCAGAAACATTCTCAGCTTCCCGGTAAGCATACAGTGCAAGCAGCTGGCTAAGCGCTCAAACACTAACAAACTGACAAGATTTTTCACTGTCTATAGCTGGGTACCCATTTTCACCTGGGTGAAGTGGGGAAAATTCGTGTAAAGTGTCTTTCCCAAGGACACAACGTCGGGCCCGCGACTCGAACCCCCGAACTCGAAACCTCACGATTATGAGTCCGGTAGCCTAACCACTAGGCACCGACGCCAGCACTTTTGAGATGTGGTGGCACAGAGTTCCCCAGATTTTTTTTAATGCCGCTATATGCACGAACTTTCGTAAAAAGTAGATTTTAGGTGACTTTTATGAAGTATGTGTTGGGTTTTGGCCAAAAACACTTTGTGCGTTCGATAGCCGGTAACAATGTGCATTTATCAGCAAAATAAAAATCTTAATTTTTTTTACAAAATGTAGCTTAGCGGGCTTTCCATCTCACTCCCTCACATAGTCTAAGAACTTTTGCTTTTGTTGTACATTAAAGGGGGGGGGGGCGCTACACCTGAAGGCTATCTCGCTTATTAGTGGGTCAAATTTTACCAAATTTCACACATATAACAAGAATAGTAAGGAGTCTTAAAATTCGCAATCAGATGGGAGAAAAAGTTTCATTTTCATGGCGACGGCGGCCATATTGGATTTTATTGACAAGTCTTACGTAATGAATACCGCACTTATTCTTCATGGAAATAATTTTGAGTTATTGTTGTTTTGTTGTTGTTGGGGGCGGGTTGCATGTATTTTAACAAACATTAGATTTACAAATTTGTCTGTTGAATTTTTCCTAAACGAATTAGAATTTTTTAATGACTTTTTTCGCGAGGTAGTATTCAAATTTGCAAAATCTCCATGAAAATCCACACTCCAGACAACACTCCAGACAGCACCAACAAAAATCTTTTCCATATATTAAACATTCAACAGACGAATTTATATTTTCACATCTCTTCTCTTCATTCTTTGAAAATTTCATGAAGATTGGATGAAAAATGGTGGAGTTATTTTTAAAAGTTTATAGAAAGACCGCGTTTGAGAAAACGGGCGATAAAAAAAAAAGTGTTTGTCTTTAACAGGAAATGGTGGTGACAAACATGTCTGGTATGGGAAGAAGAAATAAGACTTAAGGGGGTTCTAAAGCTATGAAATAGTTGCAGAAAAGGATGAAGAAGCTAAAATGCCTATTACTCAAAATCCATAATTTTCAGCCGAATCAGGACTTTTGTGGTGTAGCCCCACCCTCCTTAAGGGATGCACCTTCTGATTATTGGACAACGCTTGTAGACGTGGTATTTTGATCTTAGTGGGCTAGTGGTTAGGCTCTCGGACTCGCAACCGTTAGGTCGTGGGTTCGAATCCCGTCAGGGGCCCGACGTTGTGTCCTTGGGAAAGGCACTTTGCACAAATTGTTCTCACTTCACCCAGGTGGAAATGGGTATCCGGCTATAGATAGTGAACGATCTTGTCAGTTTGATAGTGTTTGAGCGCGTGAAATC
>NW_004797463.1:276469-286469 GCF_000002075.1 Aplysia californica | reverse complement strand
AATACATATATTATCATGTTTATCTATTTCCTCATTCATGTATTACATTTATCTATTTTCTCATGCATATATTATATTTATCGATTTTCTCATACACGTATTATATTTATCGATTTTCTCATACACGTATTATATTTATCGATTTTCCAGAGTTCGCCGGCAGTTTACTTCCCGGAGGAAACGCTACAGACTGCAGTCAAGTAAGAGATAGAAAAGTGGAGTGAATCAAACAGTTTTTATTTAACCCTATCCGTACGCCCTGGGGGATCTTTGTACCCCCGATGTTGTTTTCTTGACATTTTAGAATACTTCTAGTGAAACTTTCAGTATATCTATTTTTTTTAATCATTTTGACAGACCGCTATGCAAAGCGTTCGGATCGGATTAACGAGTAAATTTCCTCTTTGGAAAGTGGTGGCACAGAGTTCCCCACGCCGTATGGATGCGATAGTAAAACACGACGTACGGATAGGGTTAAGTAAGAGATTTACGGCAGTTGCAACACAAATAGATCATATTATGAGCGACGAAGATTGGAGAGTTGACATAAATGAAAAATTTTGGGAGGGGGGAGATAAGGATGATAGATCTTTGATAGGAAGGAAGGAGCAAACAATACATGAGCATCAGCTAACCACTCTCTCTCTCACACACACACACACACACACACACACACACACACACATACACACACACATATATATACACACACATACACACACACACACAGTCACACACAGCTTAATGAAAGTAGTCTAGTTATAAGAAACTTTGTTACCGAGTGGCAATCTTGTTTGAGTTAATTTGTTGTGTTTTGTTGTGTTTTGTTGTGGGTGGGGTTTTTTGTTGGAGGGAGGGGGTTTGGGGGGGGGGGTTGTCTGTTTGTTTGTTTTGTTGTTATTTGTTAAACCTGTGTCCTGATTTAGTGCCGAATACTGGGAACTTTTAAGTATATTGTGGTTATGTTGTGGTGACTGTTAGAGATAGATTGTTCAGAATAATAAATGTACTGTTTGGAAATAAATAGGATTGGGGAGGGGGGTGACGGGGTGAGGGAGATGGGTTTTTCTATGTTATACATTTGACGATTTGCACTGAAAGACTTTTTTTTTTTAATTGGAACGGGGAAGGCTGGAGATGATGATGATGATGATGATGATGATGATGATGATGATGATGATGATGATGATGGTGATGGTGATGATGACGACGAAATCTCATTACGTGTCGGAGGCCACAATTGATGAAAAGTGAAGGTAAGGCTGTTTTACCTTTATCCCAAGTGCGGTGTTCGCCTCTCATTTAATAGGTCCCGAGTTTGAAACTTGAAAGCGACAGAATATTTTCCTATCTAAAATTGTCACCTTTCTCTTCCTTTCTTGCCCTCTGATCATGTTTTCATCTCCACTTTCTGCCTCCCCCCCTCTCCCCCCTCCTCAGGGCCCCTAATTCTTTCTACTGCTACTCCTGGTTCCTTCTGACTGCTGTCTTTCAGCCACAGCTTTGATCTTAGGGGAGGGAAGATCGAAAACCTTTCTCTAATCGGAAGGAAAATTCTCATAGGTCCCTTGTGTAATTTGTGTACGTTAAAGATCCCTTTCTGGTCCTAAAATCGATAAGAGTAGGCTTTGGCCGCCACCCTGGAAATATTCAAAATTAATTCCCACCTATCTGAAAATGTTCAAAGTGTCCCGCCCGCTTGTATACAGTTGCGAGCGCCATAAAACACATTACGATTTTTTAAATACGGGGTGCCCACTACGGCTGGATCGGGCTGATCACCCGACTCGATCGCCTCAAAAGCGTGTTCACTTTCGTCTGCGCGCGATTACAAAAGGATAAAAAAAATCAAATCGCTCCGTTTAATGATCTCGGGTCTTCGCATGTGGGTCTAAATGTTGGAAGATCAGAGGATTCTAAAAACCCATTCATAAAGGCCACTGCAAACTAAGGTTTCGACACATGTTCTTTAATGTTCCCCTTAAGTGCCCCCCCCCCCCCCCTAAAAAAAAATAATAATAATAACAATAATAGGGGATTTGCAGCATACACCATAAACTGTGAAAAGTTGACCTATTTTCATCACACCACACTTTAACGTAGCCAGAGAAGTACAGTCCAACAGGAGGATAAATACTTTAAGAGACTCACGTGGAGATGTATAGACAGTCGTGGGATGAAAACTACAATCTCAAACTGAAATTGGTGGGGGGGGGGGGTCGAGTAGCTGTCTCAAAATGAGCAATTTGTAGAATAGGTTTCTGTAAATCATTGAATTATTTTAGTTTTCCTTGTTTTTGCTCCCGAAGAGAACCACAGTTTCGTTGAATTAAATTTTTTGATTAGCTTTGTCTTGCACGAGAGTTTCTATTTCATTTCATAGCCCACTTTAGAACAGTAGGTTCCAGAAACTGTGCTCTATGAAGTCCTGCATCCCACAGTGTTCACATTTATCAGCATTCGAAAGTTTCAAACTTTTTTTTTTTAAAGGGGGTGAATTTGAAATGTAAAAATCTGAGTGTAATTTCCTTGGCTTCTTCTGTATCAGCTGGGAAGACTACATATCACGTATTTTATGGAATTTTGCGCAATTATGAAAAGAACAATGAACATAATATTCACACGTGATCTAAGCTGTTTAAGTAAATTCAGAACCAGAGTAATCTCTGGTTTAAGGAAATCATTGGATGAAGACGAAACGTGATAATGATAAATGATATCAAATTACATTTAATTTCGTTTAGCGTATTTTAGATAGGACAATGCTCCCAGGGCTTTACAATAGTATGAAGAATATCGTTTTATTGGTGGTCTTCATCCCCCCTACTCTCTCTCTCTCTCTCTCTCTCTCTCTCTCTCTCTCTCTCTCTCTCTCTCTCTCTCTCTTTCTCTCTCTCTCTCTGTCTCTCTCCCTCTCTCTCTATCTGTCTGTCTATCTATCAATCTATCTATCTGTCTATCTCTCTCTCTCTCTCTCTCTCTCTCTCTCTCTCTCTCTCTCTCTCTCTTTCTTTCTTTCTTTCTCTCTCACGGTCTATCTACTATTCTCTCTTTCTCTTCCCATTCCCTCTCTCTCTACAGTTTTACAAACATTACATTTATACAAGCACCTGTTTTATAGGAATTTTGATTCAGTAAAAGAAATCCTTTTGAGGACTATAGAAAAACAATGAAGCGGGGAAAAAAACTTGTCTCCGAATATTTTACAATCTACTCCATTTGCAAATTACATGTCTGTTTATCTCAGGTACTTGATAGATGGCATCAAGATCAAGAAAATGAATAGGGTTTTTGGAGGGGTTTATTGATTTATCTTTTTTTTTGGGGGGGGGGGGGGCTGAGAGGGATCTAGAGGGACAGTGAAAGACAAAAAGTTCCTTCCTGTTGACGTAAAAAGTAAAAAAAAGATTGTTAAAGAAATAAAAGCAAAACATGATTTTTTTTTTAGTAGGTGAGGGGACTCGCGAGGTCGAGAAGTTACGATGTTAGCCTCTCATTCAATAGATCTCGGGTTCGAATCCGGATTGAGACGGAAAATAAAATTTTGTTCCCTAAAATTGTCTCCTTTCACATCCTTTCCTGCTCTCCAACAAAGTTCTGTCGTCTGCTTTTGTCTCCACTTTCTGCCCCCACCACCTCACCTCCTTTGCCCCCTCCTCTGGGCTCCTGACTCTTTCTGCAACCTTTCTACCGCTACTCCTTGGCTCGTTCTTACTGCTGTCTTTCAGCCACACACCTAGCCTTCTCAGATTAGAGCAAAAAGATCTCGGAGGTCCTGTGTGCAAGTTGCGTACGTTAAAGATCCCTTGGTAGTTCAAAATATATAAGAGTAGGCTTCGGCCGCTACCCGCACGCTCATGTGGCCTTATGCAGTTGCGAGCGCCGTAAAACAGTTATCCAAAAAAAAAGAAATGGAGGTGTTATTTACGCCTCCCTCCTGCCCCCCCCCCCCCCCGGCACTCTAAAAAAAACGACACAACTTTGACCATTCAGGCAGGGATTTTCACTCTCTCTCTCTCTCTCTCTCTCTGTCTGTATCTCTCTATCCCAAAGTAGCAAGACCGAGACATCACCATCTTCATCATTGTTTGATAAGCAGAGTTGGAGAGAGAGTCTTGTTTGAATTTCAGGCCAAAAAAATGAAATAACAATATATAAAAGTTTAAAATGTGTTTAATAGCTCAACGTTTCGCCTCGTGGGCTTCCTCGGGAGCAGCTGAGAGAAAAACTAAATGTGCGCTGTATACTAGCAGGGAAATGGGCCTAACAAAGGAGGGTCTAAGATTACGTGTGGTTACAGGCTAGACGGAAGTGACTCAGGGCGAGCCAGGCCAAGGGGCTAATTATAAAGAAATTGATACTAGTCTAGCAAGAGTACCAAAGAATTTTATCACTACGAGAGGCTGACAGGAAGTTAATTGTGTGAACGTGTCATCATCATCATCCTCATCATCATCATCATCATCATCATCATCCAGTGCCAGATCTGCGGCAGACATCGGCGATCATGGTTCTCCATTCATTCCTTTGCTCGGATATTCTAAGAACAGCTACGTTTCCCTGATCGTTCCCTGTTATCCATGTGTTTAGGTTCTCTAAGTAGGTTGCTCTGTGTCTACCTCTGCCTCGTTTGCCTTCAATTTTTAGAAGTCAGAGCTATATGTTCAAGACCTTTATTTTATATCTATTCAAGCATCCCAAAAAACGAGACTCTCGATTAAAATTCTCCTCAAACAAGAATCGAACTGAGTAACCAGTCGTGGTATCCATCTCCAGTTGGGGGTATGGCAACACTTAGATGTGAGACGTACCAAAAAACATTATAAGAAACACAATATCTATTTACTTCTTTATTAATGTATTTATTTATATGTAAAACATTTTCCAGTGTTTTTACTCTAAGACTAACAGCTAATTTCAAAACCCAAAATGCAGCACAGTTTGTTGTTATTACTAAACACGAAAGCGCCAGATGATAGAATTGGGCAGGGTCCAACAAGAAAAAAGAATCGAACTAGGTCCTGCTGCGCCCGAAGTAAGAAGCTCCTACCTATAAACACTACAGCACGAACGCCGGTGAACTATGAACGAATATCTGAAGGGGGAAAAAGCGTGAATTAAATATATATTTTTAAGGTGTAAATTAGTTGCTTTTAAGCACAAGAGGGCTATCCCGAAAGACACTGTTTTGAGAAAATCGAAGGTAAAGTTTTGGTCCTTTGTTCAGATTCTTTTAAGGACAAGGAGAATTTTCTCTACAACCAAACAAATATACACACCAATGAAACCAAACGTCTCCTATAGCTAAGGCAATGCACGCTTTTGGTGTAGGTCAAGATATCTAGCAACCCCCGAAATCTGGGTTAGCCCGCTTGTCCTTAAAAGCGACCAATTATTAATTCAATTTGTTAAAACTTCCCAGATCGACGTAAGACGCCAAGGGAAAGCACTGGGGTGGACGGCTTGACGCCTGCAGAGCCCCAGACAAAGGGGAAGAACCCGCTCCTGTTCTACAGTGGCCCTCCCACCTGCCGCTCGGCGCCTCTTCTCCAACACACAGGGCCCGCCCTGCATCAGACTCAGACTGTCAGCTGTTTGCCCATCGCGCCTCTCGATCAAGGTAAAAGGATAAGATAATGGTAATTATGAGAAGAAGAAGAAGAAGAAGAAGAAGAAGAAGAAGAAGAAGAAGAAGAAGAAGAAGAAGAAGAAGAAGAAGAAGAAAGAGAAGAAGAAGAAGAAGAAGAAGAAGAAGAAGAAGAAGAAGAAGAAGAAGAAGAAGAAGAAGAAGAAGAAGAAGAAGAAGAAGAAGAAGAAGAAGAAGAAGAAGAAGAAGAAGAAGAAGAAGAAGAAGAAGAAGAAGAAGAAGAAGAAGAAGAAGAAGAAGAAGAAGAAGAAGAAGAAGAAGAAGAAGAAGAAGAAGAAGAAGAAGAAAAAGGAGGAGGAGGGGGAGGAGGAGGAGGAGGAGGAGGAGGAGGAGGAGGAGGAGGAGGATAGATAGATAGATAGATAGATAGATAGATAGATAGATAGATAGATAGATAGATAGCACAGAATCCTACTCAACAGCAAGCTCTTTGCGCCTTTCAATCTACATGTATATATTATAGTAACAGAAATAACAATTTACTTTCTCAGAGAGCGGGTGGTTTGGGGGCGCCATTGGTACGTCCTACTTCTTTTCTTTCTCTCAGTTGTTTCTTGTTGTTGCGTGTCTTATCTTTTCACAAGTCTAAATATCTATTACTAGCTGGGTACCCCGTTCGATGTACAGACTCAACCGTCAGGTCATTGTGGATTCAGTGCGCACTGCATGTGAACGGAAGTCTCAAATTTTATATCATGAAAACGAAATATGTCTTGAACACTGCATTGAAATGACGATCGGGAAAATCATAAACGGCCGATGGTGTTTTCTATTTTTCTAATTTTTTAGGCGAATGCAAGCACTTACTGAATTGAAAGGAACGTAGCTTGGTCTTTGAACTACTTTCAGTAATTTGTTCATGGTTCTACGTTCCGTAGTTTTTTTCATATATAGTAAACAACCGTCCACATGTACGCAATTGTATAAATATATATCAAGGACTACTAATTCACTATACTCAGATATGATGGTAATAGCTGGGTACTCGTTCGATGAACGGACTCAAAAGAATCGATCGACATGCGGTTTTCGCCTGAAAATCTTTAAAATATTCTCCAGATCATGACGCCCTTGGTTTTTTTCAGTTTTGAGACAGTTTTGCTACAAAAGCTAAATTTCTTTATTTCGCCGATCGCTTGTAGGACGACGCTTCTGTCTCTGTAATTTTAGAAAATCCGGAAGTGATATTTCGCGGCGAGGCGCATTTTGTTTTGATAGTATAGATCTAGACCTTCTAATTTTTTGCATCTCTCAAGATTTATTTCCCCATTCCAGTAGAGTGAAAATATAGTAGGCCAATGACTTTTAGTTGATATTAAAGGACCGTTCATTCCTTTCATCGAAAGGGGGCCCAGCTAGTTATATGTATTATAGATATGACGTTGTGCTTATCTTTTTTTCAAACAAACAAACAAACAAACAAGGCTCAGTGACCCCCCCCCCCCCAAGTCTTGAGACGCATGGAGAAATCAGAGCTGACTAGGACGACATGTCTGAAGCCAAGGCTGGGGGCTCTCGTGGCCTAGAGGTTAAGGTGTTGGCCTCTCATTCAAAGGTCCCGGGTTCGAATCCGGGTAGCGACCGAAAAAAAAATTTGTTCTCTAAAATTGTCTCCTTTCACCTTCTTTCCTGCTCTCCAGCAATGTTCTGTCGTCTGCTTTCGTCTCCACCATCTACCCCTACCCCCGCACCCCATTGGCCCCCTCCTCTGGGCTCCTGACTCTTTCTGCAGCCTTTCTACTGCTACTCCTTGGCTCCTTCTTACTGCTGTCTTTCAGCCACACCCTTGATCTTCTGATAGGAAAGATCTACACCTAGCCTTCTCGGACAAGGGCGAAAAATCTCGGAGGTCCTGTGAGCAAATTGCGCACGTTAAAGATCTCTTGGTGGTCTAAAATCGATAAGAGTAGGCTTTGGCTGCCACCTGGGCAAAATTCAAAATTTCCCATCCAACTAAAAATGTTAAATGTGTCCCGTGCGCTCATATGACCTTATGCAGTTGCGAGCACCGTAAAACACTTACCAAACAAACGCACGGGGAAATCAGAGATGACCAGGACGACATGTGTAAAGCCAAGGCTGTGACGTCTTTCTAGTTCTTGTTTACTGAGGCGTCCGTAGCCTAGTGGTTAGGCTCTTGGACTCGCAACCGTAGGGTCGTGTGTTCGAATCCCGTCAGAGGCCCGACGTTGTGTCCTTGGGAAAGGCACTTTGCACAAATTTTTCTCACTTCACCCAGGTGGAAATGGGCACCCGGCTATAAACAGAGAGCGATCTTGTCAGTTTGAAAGTGTTTGAGCGCGTGAAATCCGCAGCTTGCACTGTATGCTTCCTCGGAAGCCGAGAATGTTTCTGAGTGTTCTCAGAGGATCTGCTGGGGTAATAATAGTTGTAAAGCGCATAGAGCATGCTCTGGATATGCGCTATATAAATGCAATTATTATTATTATTATTATTATTATTATTATTATTATTATTATTATTATTATTATTATTATTATTATTATTATTATTATCATTATCATTATTATTATTATTATTATTATTATTATTATTATTATTACTAGTTAAAGTCATCAGACAGAATTTGACGTGAAATCCACAAGAAAAACGTAAGAAAGGAAGACCAAAGATGACATGGAGGCGAGCTGTACAAGCGAAAATGGTAAAGGTGGGGACATCATGGAAACAACTAGAAAAGGATGCACAGGACAGCTGGAGAAGTGTTGTTGATGGCATATGCTCCACTGGGAGTTAAAAAGGGCAAAAGAGAGAGAGTTGCGGTCTTTCAAGCAATTCGTGGTCTCAAATATAGGCCTATGCTAAGTTTACATCTGTTATAGATCCTTTGAAGCAATACCATTTCAGCCTCAGAATCACAAACGGAGAAAAAATCGAATTGAGTAAAATGTTTTTAGAGGGAGTTTAGTAAGAGTTTTACGCCCCTCGTAACCTCAAAAGGCCATAATATGAGTGCTCGTAAATGTATTTCAAGAGAGAAATGCCAATTTGTTTCTAATAATTTTATGTCGTTCTTTTTCGATAGGACTTATAGATGTGGATATTACCGGAAATGAACGTTAAAGCAGAAGCTCCGCCTCTTTCAGTGTTAAAAGGGATGTTTAACACATTATTAATAAGCAGTTGTTATCTTTTCACAGCTTCACTACAGAATCAGGAAGCAGCATTTCAAAGAAGTATGGCTATCCCTATCTACATGCCTTGGGCCAACAGATATCCTTGGATACTGAATCCTTTCTGCCAGCCCATGTTCCCTACATCTTCTGGTATCGGACACACAGACTCCGACACCTCACCCCCGAGTACAAGTATCCAAAGATTCTCCGATAATGAGGATATCACCACCCGCCCTTGGCCGGAAATGAGTTCTGTTTTCCAGACGAAATCTGATATTAAAATGAGAGGCATCGTGGGGAAATCAGGCGCTCGTCAAAATAATGAAAGTGAAAAAGCAGTTATTTTTCCGTAGGTTAGGGAATTTTTAGGGGGGGGGGGGTTGGCTTAACGCCTTTCATGTCCATTAAAAACCACACATCTGTGTGGATTTTACAGACAAACGTTGATTAAAGGCATAAAAGATGTAAATTTTCAGTTTCTACGGACTCTCAAGCTAAGGAAATAACGAAATTTTGTCGGCCATTTTCTCACAAGTTTTAACTATGAAACCATGCGATCCCCACCTCCTTCAATCACCAATATCTTGACTTGCCCCCTTGATAAATGGATATCATTTCCTTCAAAAGCAAGGCAAATTAACAGGCTTTAAGATGATACCAAAAACGATAGATAGAGATATATATATACATATATATATGCCCCAAATTTGACGGGCGCTTGATTCCATCGCGTCGCGCCACAAATAATCACTCAAAAGTGACTGGGTTATTCGCACGCTTTGAGACATGATATGGGAAAACCAACTTTTTTTTAAATCTTTCCATCCACCAACCTATCCAACCATCAGTCTATCTGATCGTAACTTTCCTCTCTTATAACATTTCTTCCTGCCTGTAATACTTGATGCTTTCATAAACCCGTGGGTTGGGTTGAATATGAGTATATAATATGTGGATTGTGCTATCATTTTCCTCTTTCATAAAACTCACTTCATTTATTACCCATCCCAGAGATCACTGTAAAGTTCCGCTTCACTGTAACATTACACCATTTCAATTGTGGAATGGCCGGAGGGAACGCTATTTTGTATCATCAACATCTTCATCATCATCACGTTTCGTCATTATTATCACCCGTACTACTATTGTTGCTATTATAGTTGTTATATCCGTTATTGGCGGTAGTAGTAGTAGTAGTAGTAGTAGCAGCAGCAGC
>NW_004797463.1:274076-275809 GCF_000002075.1 Aplysia californica | reverse complement strand
GAGGAGGAGGAGGAGGAGGAGGAGGCGGAGGAGGAGGGAAGAGGGGATTTTAAAAACCGATGCTTATTCATTTCAATAAAGAAGTGTAAGTAATCTACGAACGTCTTCCACATTACTTTTTTTGGGGGGAGGGGTTGTTTTGTCTTTTGTTTGTTTGTTGTTGTTGTTGTTTTGCAGTGATACATTCACACATCGTAATTATGATGGTACTAGCTGGGTACTCATTCGATGAACGGACTCAAAAGAATCGATCGTCAAGTCATTGAGCAAGCGGTGCGCACGGCTAGTGAACGGAAACCTCACTTGTTTACAATGACATCTCAGAAGACAGACTTTTCCAAGATTAGATCTAAACGAAACTATTTTTTTAAACTGAAAATTAAACTACAGTGACTTCAGGCTCCTCAATCAAACTGTGCGCCCTTTCAATGTTTCTGAACCACGATTTTTTTCAAATTCGAAAGTTAAGTGGTTCGGACGTTTTAGGTGGCCAAAGTGACGGACTTTCACAAATATAATATGTATAGTTTAGGGATGACGACAAAAGGCAGAAGGGGAGATGGATGCAGCTGAAGAGGAAGGTCCAGGAAAAGATGGATAAAAGAGGTCCGAAAAAAATTAGACCTAAACAACAATATTATAACTATGCAACTGAAGATACAACAAACAGGGGAAAGGCGTTTTCTTGTTCTGTTTTCCCCGCAAGATAAAAGAGGTCGGGAAAAAATAAGAAGTGAAGAAAAGAATAACGACGTAGATTTATAATGTCATTCAATAAGGTATCTCGTTCGAGAGCATCTAGACATATTATATTTGTGAAAGTTCGTCACTTTAACTGCCTAAAACTTCCCAACCACTGAACTTTCCTACTTGAAAAGATTAATGATGGTTCAGAATCATTTAAAGTGTGCACAGTTTTATTGAGGAGCCTTATGTCACTGTAGTTTAATTTAACTTGCAGTCATTCATTAGTTTCGTTTAGATCTAATCTTGGGGAAGTCCGTCTTCTATTTAAGACGCCATTGTAAACAAGTGAGGCTTCTGTTCACTCGCCATGCGCACTGTTCCTCAATGACTTGACGATCGATTCTTTTGAGTCCGTTCATCGAACGAGTACCCAGCTAGTTTTGAAATAAGTGCTTCAACGCCAATTATTGTCAAAGTAACTACTGGATTGTGTCTATGGAGTGCCCAAAAGACAAAAGTTCGATTCCCGAGTGGAGAAATTGAAATATTCGCAATGCGAGTATCTCTGTCTGTCTTTTGGGCTGCTGCATTACAGTCGGCCACGAGTTGGCTCTGACAAACAAGGGCGAAGCATCCCGCTTCTTTTACAGTTACGTCGATGGGGACACAAGATTATGGTAGCTTTACTCTAAGATAAGAGGGTGTGGTAGTGGAGCGGTTAGTGGGCTCGCCTCCGAAGCGGAAAGTCCGGGTTTGAGCCTCGGTTCGGACACGGATTCCCCACCCCCCTCCTGCCCACCCAGTGCAGTAATGGGTAGGCCCTACCTGACTTCGAGTTGGGGAAGTAAAGGCGGCGTGAAAAGGAACTGGCCACCCTACCACAATATGCCGAAGGCCCAGGAAGTTGTCTCACTGATAAGGCAATCACAAATGTCCGGATCGGATACGAGAACAACTTTATTTACTTTTTTTTCTCTAACTCTGAGATATCGAATTAGCGTCCCTCGCCCTCGCCCCCGCCCCCTACCCTTATCAATTTTCAGTGG
>NW_004797463.1:271966-273267 GCF_000002075.1 Aplysia californica | reverse complement strand
AAAACACTAACATACTGACAAGATCTTTCGCTGTCTATGGCAGGGTACCCATTTCCACCTGGATGAAGTGAGGAAAATTCGTGTGAAGTGCCTTTCCAAGGACACAACGTTGGGCCCGCGGCTCGAACTCCCGAACCCGCAGACGCCCGTCAAAATAATTAAATCGAAGAAACTGGCAATTTTGTTGTTTTTGTTGTCCGTTTGGCAATTTTTATTGAATTTTTGTTTTTTGACTCAACACTTTTAAGTTTCTTTTTTTTTAAAACATTTCTGTGTGGATTTTACTGAAATATGTCGGTTTAAGGCACACAAATGTAAATTTGAAGTTTCTATTGACTCTCCAGCTTTGGAAGTCGACAGATTTGGCAGCCATTTTCTCGCTAATCTTACCTCTGAAACCAGGCGACCCCAACTTCCTTAAATTGCAAATATCTCGACGTCTATTCCTGATAGATGAGTATTTTTTCACCAAACACAAGACAAATTAGCGATCTTTAAAATGATACCAATAGCTCTATAAGCCCAAAAATTGACGAGTGCCTGATTTCACTGTGTCATGACACAACTGTTTCTTCCTTGTGGCTCTGGTTAGCGTCATTTCATACCTTGCCGCTTGAACACTTCTGTAAACTTATCAATTGTGTCACAACGCAGTGGAATCACGCGCTCGTCAATTTTGGGCATATAGAGTTATTAATATCATCTTGAACCTTGTTTAGCTGTCTTCAGTTGGTGAGTGAGAAAAATACTCATCTATCTTCAATAAAGTCGAGATATTTGCGGTTGAAGAAGGTGGAGGTGGCTTTGTGTGAGAGGTAAAATTAACGAGAAAATGCCTGCCAACGGTTGGTGATTTCCAAAGCTTAAGTGTCCGTGAAAACAGAAAAGGTACGTTTGTTGTGCCTTTAATCAATGTGTTTGTGCAATATCAAAACAGAAATGTATTTTTAAAAAGACATAAAAAGTGTTGAGCAAAATAAGAAAATTCGAAAAAAAATTGCTCAATGTCCAGAAAAATGCCAGTTTCTTTGATTGTAGTGTTTTGGCGAGCGCCTGATTTCACTGCGCTGCCTCACATTTGTTTTCCTCTCTAGCCATGAGATCCGGAATGCTATCTCGAACTTAATACATTCAATCGATTTGCATCTCGGGCAAACTCAAAGGCGGCTCCCTGTGATTGGCTCCGATAATCAATAAGTCTCCAATCTTGATGGGAATCGCTGTGTGTGATTAGTCAGCAGGCGCTGATATCGAACGCTGTCGATAACCAAGTGTGTGTGTGTGTGTGTATGTGTGTGTGT
>NW_004797463.1:269495-270906 GCF_000002075.1 Aplysia californica | reverse complement strand
TAGTAGTAGCAGTAGTAATAGTAGTAGTAATAGTAGTAGTAGTAGTAGTAGTAGTAGTGGTAGTAGTAGTAGTAGTAGTAGTAGTAGTAGAGTAGGTGATTAGTTCACTCTAAACTGGTGGAATCTGTCATAGGTTTTACGGGATACTTTACTCTCCACGCGTTCACAAAGATTGGATTTTAAACTTCGTCAGCTGTATGTGAATTGTTAGGTGTGACGTTTTCAGACTCCGTAAACACAAAAAGCGACAGTTCATGCAACACTAAGCATGGTCATGCTTCCTTTTAAAATGTTCACCTATAACTTGTCGCTTTTAAGGTTTCAGGGGTTTCCAGAAATCTTGACTTACACCAAAATTGGGCATTGCCCTACCTATATGAGAAGTTTGGTTTAATTGGTGTGTATTTGTGTTTGGTTATAAAGAAAACTCTCCTTGTTTTTAAAGAAACTGAACAAGGGACAAAAACTTTATCTTCGAATTTCCCAAAATATCATTTTTCGGGATAGCCCCCTTGTGCTTAAAAGCGACCAATGTAGACTTCGATTAAAGCAACGTAACAACATCTTTTGCTGCATGTCGCATGATATAATACTTCGTGAGGACAGTTTCTTAAACGTCGTGACCATGCATTGATTAGCTTATCTTTTAGATGTACGTTATTAGATCTACTAAATCCGAGTGTAGCCACTATTCACACACTTTCGAGAAGTATCGGTCTTCCTATAAAGAGTATATTTATCTGCTTTCGTTTCTCGAGCTATCAACGCGTGTTATTCATTGTTATCTTAGGTGTTTCCAAACACGCCTGTGATGTGTAATGTGTAATGTGTAGTGGGTATTAATATGTTATGTGTAGTACGCAATGTTTGTTTACGTTAAAGAGCACATCAGCTTGGTAATGTTTTTCTAGAGCAGAGAAAAAAATCAAGACCTATACATCGTCCTCAATCATGAAAGAAATGAAAAATTAAACATAAATAGTAATGTATCAGAGCAGGTCATGGCAACTTCACAAGTTGAGAAAGAACACTTTCCGATCCTTCCGCAGACACTGACCCATCATTTGAAATACTAGTATAGTACCACAATTCTGATTGATGGAAAGTAAGCCCATTCACAAGAATCTAGCTCACTGCCTAAATTATTTGTTCTTATGCCAAGGAAATTAAAAGATTAGTTCTAAGCTCCTTGTCTTATACTCGTCTTGGGAATTACGGAGAGCAGCTAGTCACGAACTAGATAGACGTCCTGAAGCCATGAGAGAAGCCTGTAATCTGCGCACTTCCACGGGAGGAAAAGAATCTTTTAAATACTCAAAATGACAAACGTCTGTCCCAAAATTGGTCTCAATGGCCTTTGCAGAAACCAAAAGTCGTCTTAACCCGTATTTCTTCTATTTCGTTTTTAATA
>NW_004797463.1:267373-269194 GCF_000002075.1 Aplysia californica | reverse complement strand
TAATAAATGACATTTATATAGCGCTCACCCCCGATTAAAGTACACAGGTTCTGAGCGCTTTACAATACAGTACAACGTACAACATAAAACGTTGTGTTCTGACTAAAAGAAAATCACTCCAAATATTCATCTCATTAATTTAAAAACAGAAACGACTTGGTAAAGCATTCCAGATCTTGGGGCCTTGGTATTCAAATGCCCTTTCACCCATTGTTTTGAGTTTCATAGATGGTAAAATAATTTTTTTTTTGTCAGCTGATGACCTTAAACTTTGAGTTGGAATGTAGTCTTAACAGATTTGATAAATGTGATGGCGCATTATCCTTCAAACATTTGTGGCATTATGGAATGAGAGGCAGCGCGGTGGAATCAGGCTCTCGTCAATATTTGGGTATGTAGAGTTAATGGTATCGTCTTAAAGCTTGTTCACATGTCTTTATTTGGATGAAAAAAGTATCCATTTATCTTGAATACAAGTCGAGATATTTGCGAAAGAAGGAGGTGAGGGTCACTTGTTTTCATAGGTAAAATTAGTGAGAAAATGGCCACCAAAGATTAGTTATTTCCTTAGCTTAAGAGTCCGTGGTAACTGAAAATTTACAATTTTTGTGGCTTTATTCAACGTTTTTCAGAAAATTCCACACCGAAATGAGTTCTTAAAAGGGCATGAAAAGTGTTGAGCCAAAAACCAAAAATTTAATAAAAATTCACAAACTTGCGGAAAAATGCAAGTTTCTTCACTTTAATTATTTTGACGAGAGCCTGATTCCACCACGCTGCCTCACAAATACAATGTACTCTCCTCTGCGGATGCATTGATCATTGTCTGACACTGACGGAAGAGCTATTAATATCATTATAACATGGAGATAATATATGATCCCATAACGATTTCAATTTAATCTGAAACAGCAAACCCTTTGAATACGAGTATTATTATTACAGGAAATAAATAGATAAAGAAAACAGATAGAGAAAAGAAGGGGTTCAGCAGTGAAGTTGTAACGAACATTCTCAATAAGATGGACGATCTTTATGTTATGGGGAACACGAACACTCACCACTGAGACGCAGTGTGTAGGGTTTTTTTAGTAGAGGTTTTACGGCGCTCGCAACTGCATAAGGTCATATGAGCGCCAGTGTGTGGGTGTAGAGACATGGCGTTCTGATGTGAATGACGTTTGACGTGGGACTTCCCCTGTTCAAGTTGTGAAGATGGGCAACAAGGTTACCACATTCACAGAGGTTCAGTTGGAAGCCTATCAGGTACACGTAATGATCTTATCAATCATCACATTAGGCGTGATCGCACACACACACACAAACACAATAACACACACACACACAAATACACACACACACGCACATACACGCTCATACACAGACTCACAAACACACACACACACATACACACACATACACACTAATACAACAACCCACAAATAAAATAACACACACACAATAACACACACACACACACACACATACACACACACACACATACACACAAACACAATAACACACACACACGCAATAACACATACATACACACAATTACACACACAGATACACACACATACCCACAAACACACACACACACACACACACACACACACAATAGCACACACAATAGCACACACACACAAACACAATAACACAGATACACACATACACACATACACACAAACAAACGCGCACACATACACACACACAAACACACACACACACAATAACACACACACAGATACACACACACATACACACAAACACAATAACACACAGAGATACACACACACATACACACAAACACAATAACACACA
>NW_004797463.1:264399-265896 GCF_000002075.1 Aplysia californica | reverse complement strand
TGTTTTGTTTTTGTTTTTTGTTTGTTTTTGTTTTTGTTTTTGTTTTGCTTTTTTGTTGGTTTTTGCTTTTGTTTTGTTTTTGGATTTTTCGGGAGTTTCTTAATTATTATTTTTTATGTATGTTGTTGGCTTCTTGTTGTTTTGTTTTTGTTGTTGTTTTTTTCTGCGTATCACTTTTATTGAATATCCTGGTCTGTTCAGAAGTTGTTTCCCTGTCAGCCCAAATTGGCTCTAACACTCCTCCTAAGTGATCTAAAGTGTGTCGATCGAAGCGGAAAATTACTTCATTCAGGAACAAAACAAAAAACAGAAAAGAAGATTCTCACATTGACTCGTGTATACGCCCACAGGGTGTTTCAGAGGTTCAGGGAGTTGGCACCAGATATGATTCCGTACGACATGACAAGCGACGAGGGGTCAAGGTTAAAGATCCCTCTAGACAAGCTTGAAGAAATGCCAGAACTTAAGGTAAGTAGGCCTGCCTCTAGAACACATTAGTGGTCGGAAAAATCCGGATAATATATGGGCAAACCAAATTACTTTTGGTGAAACATTATCCAAACTCAGACTCTTAACTTTCTGTCCTAACCCGTTTGCCGAAGAGGGTGCAGCCATAATTTATTGAAGTGGTTCTGACACGTCTGAAGAAGTGGTTCTAACCCATTTGCGTTGTAAAGCGGTTCATTATCACATTGATTGCCAAAGATGTGCCCAAACATATTATCCGGATTGGATTAAAGCGACTCATTGCCCAGCCCTAGCATACATCGTATACGTTTATTCAAACTTCCTCTTTTAATGTCTGATGATAACCGATGGAAGTAACAGAAATGTAGTTTTTTAGGAAACTGCTAAGAGTATCGTGGAAGGAAAGGCAATCAAATGAGGTAATGCTTGATGAAGCCCACGTGGGACGCTCAATGTTAAAAACAATCAGGAAACGACATATGAAGTTTTTGGGACACCTGAATAGACATAAGGGTCTTGGACATCTAGCTCTCACTGGCAAAATTGAGGGCAAGCAGGGCAGGGGTAGGCTCAGAACAACATACCTAGGGAACCTAAACAAATGGGTAACAGGGAAAGATCAGGGAAACGTAGCTTTTTTGAGAGTATCCGAGCAAAGGAATGAATGGAAAAACATGATCGCCATGTGTCCCAGATCTGGCAACTACAGAATTGAAACTTTGCAAAGCGGTGGTCTATGCTATTTACACATTGATAGACTATTCACATAAAGATCAAGTTATAACTTTTTCAATAAATGTGCTTCTACTTGTCCTTACCCCATAAATATTTGAAAAAAAGTTGTAACACATTATGAAAAATGATTTTCTTTTTAAAATTGTCACTAGATTTGCTTTAAAATGGTCTAAAATGTTGATTAAATGATTTTCTGCAATCCGGCAAAGTTTTTTCGAGCTATCGTAAAATCTTTTGAGATATCCTGACAAAACTGTTGCTTATAAGATTATTCTATTATTCCGTTTACCCCCC
>NW_004797463.1:259884-263609 GCF_000002075.1 Aplysia californica | reverse complement strand
ATAATATTATTATTTATTGTATGATATAACTGAGCAGCTGCAAGTGTCGTTAAACGTTTACCGAAGCTAAAACTAAAAATGCAGTCCTTTATTAGATTGGTAAAAAATTTAAACTGTTGCAAGTGGGTGTTTGATGGGTGCTCTGGTGTGGTTTGCTTCTTCTTTCCCATCAAACATCTATCGTCTTAATCTCCCCTCCTTCTTTTTTTGTGTTTGTTACTCTCTTGTAACACCTCTAATCTTCGGCACTTATATGACCTTATTGTGTTGCAAGTGCCGTAAAAAAAAACTTACTAAAACTAAACTAAAAAGCTGTTGCTGTACTCCAACAGGAGAATCCCTTCCGGCGTCGCATCTGTCAGGTTTTTTCTGACGACGGCACTGGCGATATGGCCTTTGAGGATTTCCTAGACATGTTCTCCGTCTTCAGCGAAGCTGCTCCAAGAGACATCAAATCGGCATACGCCTTCAAGATCTATGGTACTATAGTTTTTTCAATTCAAATAGACACGTAACAAATTGAAATGCCGCATAGAAAGACCAAACTACACCTAACAAATCCAAATAGTACTGCCGAATCGTTCGTTTAGATCGTGCGCATTTGTGCCAATGATCTGCAATACGTCATTGGATGTGATACCTCTTCTTGATCTTCTTGTTCTTTTTGTTCTTGTTCTTGTTCTTGTTCTTGTTCTTCTTCTTCTTCTTCTTCTTCTTCTTCTTCTTCTTCTTCTTCTTCTTCTTCATTAAGAAAAGAAGGGAGATCCCCTCTCTCGCTCACCTACTCTGTCAACCTCCTACCTCAACACCCCTGATCTTAAGAAAGGTAAGATCGAACACCTAGTCCTCTTGGAAAAACACTTCCCGTATACACGTTATGCACGTTAAAGATCTTGTGGTGGTTAAAAATCGTAAAAGAGTAGGCCGTTAGATCGCCTGGCGGGCAACATTCAAGTTTTTTAAATTCCCAACCATAAAAGATATCCCTATCACACGTGTAAAATAGTAAGGCATTGGTCTCACTGACCACAGCATAAACCACAGTTGGTCGCTTTTAAGGACAAACGGGCTGACCCCGATTTCGAGGGGGTTCCAGAAATCTTGACCTACCCCAAAAGGGGGCATTGCCCTACCTATAGAAGAAGATTGGTTTTATTGGTGTGTATATTGGTTTGGTTATAGAGAAAACTCTCCTTGTCTTTTAGAGAAACTGAACAAGGGGAAAAAACTTTACCTTCCATTTTCTCAAAACAGCATTTTTCGGGATAGTCCCCTTTGTGTTTAAAAGCGACCAGTTGATCTTAATCCGTATTTCTCTTTATTTCTGTTAAGAAATGTTCTCCATGTAAATATATACGTTGCTCTTTGTCAGACATTGATGAAGAATATTTTTTTGTGGGGGGAGCATTATAATATTATGATTATATTTATATTTAGGAGTAGTAGTAGTAGTAGTAGTAGTAGTAGTAGTAGTAGTAGTAGTAGTAGTAGCTGTTGTTGTTGCTGTTGTTGTTGTTATTGTTGTTGTCGTTGTTGTTGTTAATGTTGCTGCTGCAGCTACTGTTGTTGATTCATCTTCATCATTAACATTGGCATTAGATTTTGTATAAGTATTTCCATTGTCATTATCATTATCAGTAAAATTATCGTTATCATTACATTTATCATTAGACTATAATAATCAGTATCATTATCATTACTAATTCCAATATCATTTTCATTATCATAAGGATTATTATCATTATTATAGTAAAAGTACTCACCATGCGTTTTATCCTAAGATGGGACTTCTTGTCGTGAACATCCTAAAGTATTACATTTTCCTTTATATACAAATGCGCTCTTATATAAACTATCTAGATCTACGTCGTGGGCAATTTATTTAACCCTATCCGAACGTCGTGGTTTACTGTCGTATCTATAATATAATATGACGTGGGGAACTCTGTGCCACCACTTTCCAAACAGGAAATTTACTCGTTAATCCGATCCGTACGGTGTGCATAGCAGTCTGTCAAAATGATTTTTTGAGAAATATTCAAAGTTTCAAAGAGATTTTCGCGCTAGAAGTATTCTAAAAATGTGAAGAATACAACCCCTGGGGTACAAAATGACCTCAGGGCGTACGGATAGGGTTAACTGTAAGTTCTAGACAGAGAACGCAAAATATTTTTCCGGAAGCGGAGAGAATTAACTTGGCCCATTTTATTCTTTCAAGACATTGAGTATCTCTTTTGATTTATTCCACACGTTAAATTTGAATTTCAATAAATGGGTTTTTTCTCGGGCACATTAAAACGATACCACAAATAAATAAAGTGCAATTATTTTTTTTAATCCACGGATTCAAAATCAGGAAACTGACTGGCAAACATGCAAATATTACGTGCGCAGCTCCATTCACTGCCAGCTTACAAACCATCAAATGCCTATCATGGGGATTCTTCCTTCCTGTAGCGCCTGTTGCTACCTCGGGGATGAGTCTGGCAAAAAGAAAGAGCAGCGGGGGGGGGAATCCCGCAGGTTTTACGCTGTTATTCAACGTCTTCCTCAATAAGCCGCCCTTCCTATGTACGGTATATTGCGCAGGTTTTTAGTGTGGTATCGATTATGTAGTCAGTAGTCGAATCAGACTCTCTGATAGATTGGGTGTTCACTAAAACCAGTTCAAGACTTCCCTATCAGGTTGGGTATCGAAAGGGGGGGGGTACATTGTTTTGCTTGAAATAGTCCGGGGTGTTTGTCTCAGATGAACCAGAAAATAAATAAATATATTAGCGGGTTTGTATAAATGTGTATAAAAATTTTAAAGGAAAGTTGTTCCCGCATCCGATCCGGACATTGGGGATTGCCTTGTTTGTAAGACAACTTCCTGGGCCTTTGGCATATTGTGGTAGGGTGGTCAGTTCCTTTCCACGCCGCCTTTACTTTCCCAACTCGAAGTCAGGTACCCATTACTGCTGGGTGGGTAGGAGGGGGCAAAAAAAATATACATTTTGAAGCAAAGGTTCGAACCCAGACTTTCCATTTCGGAGACGAGCGCACTAACTGCTCCTCCACTGCAATCTCATAAATGTGTATGCCCCCATACAATTTAGTCGCGCTCAAAAAGAAACTTAAAATGGAGGTTTTCGTGACAGAGAAAGAACGAAAAATAAATATACACTGAAATGAAATAACAGTCTTCACAAATTGACTAAATGAAGAGGTCTACTGCTTAAACGTATTCTTATAGAATCTCAAGTCGGTACCATGTCGAATACCTGTGCAACCTCAGAAATACTCGATACCAAAAATACAAGCGCAATTTTCCAGCAGGTTTTGGAAAACTCCTTTGAACTTTGTGGCAATAGGATTAAAAATCTGTGCAATTTTCCGCGGCCCAGAGCAGCATGACTGAGTCACGTTGTCCTCACATCGAAATTTCTAGCCGTATCCATTCCCCTCCAGAGGCAATCAACGAGGAAGAATTTAATGTAACCTGAGCTAAATGGAAGGAGATCCCGCCAAGTACAGAGCTTCCCAGCGTTTGGGAAGAGGAGAATTATTGTTGATAGAACGACAGACGTGAAGAAATCAACAGGAGAAATTGTAATACGAGCAGCATAACAAGGTAATAACAGGAGAAGACATATATATGACCCAATCTTCCATCTTTCCCGACGTCATTAAATTTTTCAAATGATGATCATCAGAATGATATTTTAAAGGATACTTTCAACACC
>NW_004797463.1:257438-259784 GCF_000002075.1 Aplysia californica | reverse complement strand
CCGCCCCAAAAACCCCCGAGTAATTGAGAAGAGCATCGAATCTTTCTCGTTTCCGTTGTCATTTTCTATGAAACCGTTGCCAGCCAGCGAGGCACCAGAATGCCCTACCTGTCCTTAACTAATTGAAACCAATAACATCGTCAACTTGTCACGATAATGTGCCATGTGAGACGGGTGTCTGTATTTAATGAACCACCAGATTCCTTATTCCACAGGCCACGCTGGGTAAATAAGACAATAGCTTTTACAGAAATGAAATGAAACAAGAACTTATCATGGTCTGAACTAGGAAAATACCCTGACATTTTGCTATTTCGTGTAGTTGGATTTGTTTTGTCTGAAACAAATAAATAAATGATAAATGACTAAGACCATTCTCCAAAGGTGTTGACATCACGAAATACACGAAATATGAGAAAGTAAATACTAGTATCAAGTCACAACTATTTTTTGCCTTATGTTTAGTTTCGTCACCTGCTGAAAAAAAGATGTTTCACAGTAAAGTATCAGTCACAAACCCTGCACAGAACGAAGTAGGAAAAATCAACCAAAATGTACGAAGCTTAGATCTAGACGAAGGTTTTTTTCTGGAACTGAAAGTAAGACGCATAAATTCAGACTCTAATCAATTGTCTTTTAATCTTATCCGTATGCCCTAGGGTCATTTTGTACCCCCGGGGTCGAATTCTTCACATTTTATAATACTTCTAGTTCGAAGATCTCTTTGAAACTTTCAGTATTTCTCAAAAAATCATTTTGACAGACTGCTATGCAAAGCATACGGATTGGATTAACGAGCAAATTTCCTCTTTGGAAAGTGGTTGCAGAGAGTTCCCCACGTCGTATGGATACGATAGTAAAACAGACGTACGGATAGGGTTAAAGCTGTAAACAGGATGTTGCAGAGGAATTTATATACAGCTACTCCCTTAACACAGCCCCATGATCATGGGCGTATCATATAATAGATTACGTAATAACCTTTGACATAATATCGTGTGGGCGTATCCATGCATTACATGAATATTTTTTAAGAATCTGTGAAGGATGTGTTTTTGCTGTTTTATACATAGAGAAAAACCCTCAAAACAGTTCTTGTTAAAACGCTGTTTTTGTTTTTGGGGTTTGTTTGGGGTTTTTATTCAACTTGAAAAGTCATTTACACTAAAGCTCAAGTAAAGAACGCACCTTTTTTTAACAACGCAATAAACATGGCTGCTACCATTTTGGAATTGTCAGAGTTGGAAGTTTGAGCTGTTCTTACGTTTGTAAGCCCAAAAGGGAACTATTCGTCTAAATTCTACTGTAAATTAGAGACCGTATGTGGTAAAGATGGGATTAGTTGTTTTTTAAGTTTTTTTTAAAGAAAAGAAAGAAAAGAGAAGAAATGAGAAGAAAAATGAGAAAAAAATTATGTAGATTAATGGTGTAATTTGTTCAGAGAAGGTTCAAAAGGGCTTGCAGTGGGTGAATGTCGAGTACTCTGCTGTGGTTTGCTCCTTCTTTTCTATCAAACATCTATCGTCCCCAATCCTTCTCCTTGTTTTCTTTGCACGTTGCTATCTAATAACATACCTTATCTTTGGATAATATATGACCTTCCCCCCACCATGGCAGTGGTAATGACTGAAGTTGTCTTTAGGCCATTCCCAAAAGCATGTTCTTATGCACAGCAGAATTGTAAATGGGCTGATGTATCAATGTCATGCTCATACTGCACCGGAACAACATAGGGGGAACTGCTGCTTTTTTCTCATCCTTACTATCGTCATTTTTCCTCTACTTCTTTTGTATGTTTGTCACACTCTTGTGACCCGCTATTTCCGGGGTGCCTTTATAGTCGAAGCAGACTTTGTGCTGTCGGGGCTAGAGAGGCGAGCAGAGTAAGTCTGATTCCCCGTTTGGACTTCTCTATTGATATCCACCCCTTGGCGCTCATATGACCTTATCCAGTTGCGATCGCTGAAAAACCTCTACTAAATCTAAACTATACAGGACCTAATTGTATTTGCAAGTGCCGTGAAGCTTTTACTTATATTCAATTACAGGTCATTTAAACTTGGAGGACGAACGGTTTCAGGACGGCTTACATAAGCATGATGTAGATTGCTGCAGTTTTTGTTTCTCGAACGAGGGCAAAGCTGCATATTTATCAGTGTGTGCAAATGTACTCAACTAAAAGTATTCTAAAAGTTAAACGTACCTCGAATGCGTTACAAAACAAATTCGTCATACAACTTCATTGAAACAGCAACCTATGTAGCATACTCTTCTTATACAATATCTCTCTCTCTCTCTCTCTCTCTCTCTCTTTCTCTCTCTCTCTCTCTCTCTCTCTCTCTCTCT
>NW_004797463.1:248507-256007 GCF_000002075.1 Aplysia californica | reverse complement strand
GAAGTCACTGACCCAGGATTCGCTGACCAAAGATGAAGTCACTTTCGTGGTTAACAAGGTGAGGGAAAGTGATAATAACCTGGCCTTTCTGTGCCTTGACAGTCGATCTTAAAGCAACATGAATTATACAGCCTTTCTAAGTGATCGTTTTTTTTAGTTTAAGTAAGTGTTTCACAGCACTTGCAACACAATAAGGTCATATACGTGCCGAAGATTAGAGGTGTTACAAGAGAGTAACAAACACAAAAAAGAAAAAGGGGAGATAAAGATGATAGATGTTTGATAGGAAAGAAGAAGCAAACCACACCAGAGCACCCGCCAACCACCCGCTTCTAAGTGATAGACACAAAGGAATTTAGTAGACTGCTCAAGCACTATTACTTCCCTTTCTTCAGATCTTGACTTCCATGATGTGCCTCAAAGGAGCCCCATAGTCAATACTTTTGGAAGTAAAGAAGGTTCGAGGGTGTAAGCAAATCACAATTACAGATAATAATAATAATAATAATAATAATAATAATAATAATAATAAAAATAATAATAATAATAATAATAATAATAATAATAATAATAATAATAATAATAATAATAATAATATATAACATTTATATAGCGCATTTCCAAAAAAGTAGCTCAATGCGCTTTACATTGGAATACCCATTTTTCAAAAACCTTTCTTACTACTTCCTTTCTTCTCATGCAATATACATTAATGCACACACACACATACACACACACACACTCACACACACACACACATACACACACACACACACACACACACACACACAGAGAGAGAGAGAGAGAGAGAGAGAGAGAGAGAGAGAGCGAGAGAGAGCGAGAGAGAGAGAGAGAGAGAGAGAGAGAGAGAGAGAGAGAGAGAGACTATTTTCATCCAGACATAGGAACAGAACAAATATAATGAAAGATAACGTTAAAAGCTTATGAAGGAAAGGCCTGTAGGAACAGAAAATGTTTAAGATGTCTTTTGAAGCTATCAAGTGTTCTTATTTGTCTTAGTTTCATGGGTAATCTGTTCCACATAAATGGACAGAGATGCCTTTTACAATTTGATAGAGGAAGAAGTCTGTTGCAAGTATAATGTTTTCTCTCTTAAAATTCCGTGTCAAGAAACAGCTGAATATATCACCAAAATCCCACTATATTGGAGCAGAAAAGTCATAGCTTTGTTAAAAACCCACAACCTTCCATTAAATAACAATCTCTATCGGTGGAAATTAACTAATTCGCCCTTATGTGAGAGGTGTAACTCTCATGAAATTGAAGATGAGTTTCACTTTATTTTCTATTGTTCACACTTTGTCCATCAAACTAAATTGCTATCATCATCATCATCATCATCATCATCATCATCATCATCATCACCATCATCATCATCATCATCATTGTCGTCGTTATCATTAGGTTCTGGAAGAGACAGATTTGGACGATGATGAGATGCTGTCCTTCATCGAGTTTGAACACGTGATATCCAGAGCTCCGGAATTCTTGAAGTAAGCGAAAACAAAGCTATACACATGAGTCTTTAGTGAATCTAACGAAACTGTCCAATTAACCATTTATGAGGCAGCGTGGAGGAATCAGGCTCTCGTCAATTTCGGGGCATGTAGAGTTATTGGTATCATCTTAATGCTTGTTCAATTGTCTTTATTTTGAAGAAAACAATATCCATTTATCTAGAATGCAAGTCGAAATATCTGCGAAAGAGGGAGGTGGAGGTCAGCTGTTTTCAGAGGTAAAAATAGTGAGAAAATGGCCACCAAAGATTATTTCCTTAACTTAAGAGTTCGTGGTAATTGAAAATTTACTTTTTTTGTGCCTTTAATCAACGTTTTTCAGAATAATTTTCTCATAAATGAGTTCTTTAATTGGCATGAAAGGTGTTGAGGCAAAAAAAAATTTGATAAAAATTCATAAACCTGCGGAAAACAGCAACTTTCTAAACTTTGGTTATTTTGACGAGAGCCTGATTCCACCACGCTGCCTCACATTTAGTATAGCTCTTTAGCGTCGGTGTTTTACCCTAAATCTGTGTGTGTCTAGGGCACTGATTTTGCAGATGAGGGGGAGAGACAAAAAAGGTAATTTCTTTCTTATCATTTTATATCAGACAAGCTGGGCCCCCTTTCGATGAAAGGAATAATCGGTGCTTTAACATCAATTAAAAGTCATTGGCCTACTGTATTTACACTCTACTGGAATGGGACAATAAATCTTGAGAGATACAAAAAAATTTAAGGTCTAGATCTATACTCTCAAAACAAAATGCGCCTCGCGAAATATCACTTCCGGATTTTCTAAAATTACTAAGACAGAAGCTTCGGCCTACAAAAGAGATCGGCGAAATAAAGAAGTTTAGCTTTTTGCAGCAAAACTGTCTCAAAACTGAAAAAACGAAGGGTGCCATGATCTGGGGAATATTTTAAAGAATATTTTGGCGAAAACCGCATGTCGATCGATACAGCCATTAAAAAGCCTTTTGAATAGCAAAATTCGGCCACCACAAAAAGATAATAGATTTGGAAAAAAATATCTGGTATAGTGTCCTTCTTAAATGTGAGGAGTGCTGACAAAATAAGTTGCTTCTCGCGATCTAAGAATGGAGATTCCAGCCGAAAATCAACTTTGGGGTCAGATTTACAGATTTTCAGTAGATGCCATTTTGTTCAAGTCTGCCGTGTCTTTTATTATTCCATACTAACAAATTGTACAAACTTCCCCTATAAAATTGATGTATCAATTTCCATGCGGCTAAAATCGGAATGAAGTAACTCATTTTGTCAGCACAACTCGCTTAAGTTATTGTATGTTGGTGTTTTGGACCTATATTATATATTATAATTTAAAATGGCAGCTTGCACTGTATGCTTCCCAGGAAGTTAAGATTGTTTTCGAATGCTGTCAGGTCTCGTGGGGTAATAATATTTTAGATTATAAAGAGCACAGAGCTTGCTGTTGAGCGGCAGATGACGCTATACAAATGCTACCTATCTATCGTTGTTATATCGTTGTTACCAATCGTAACTGAGGTGATGAATAACACAATTTGAGACAAAAACAAGTCGCTACCTTTAGAATTACAATTGTTCTATATGGCATGTTTGGTCATTTTGAGTAACTATGACCATGGAGTCAAAACCAAACGTTACTCAGTGGTATTCTGAAGCATGATTTAGAGGTAATATGAATACTTATAACACGATGAACACGTGTATTTGGATTGGTGCGCAACAGAAACTGGCTCTGTGGCTTACATGGAAGTGGTTATATTTTTTTCCACATTTCCTGTAAACGCGTTTTGTAATTAATTTGTCTAAGTGAAGTACCGTAACCAATGGCGGTGGGTGAACCTAGATTTGGGTGGGGCTTAGGTTTCTTCCACTTCTTTACCATCAAAAAGCAAGCAATAAGAACAAAACAGTGATGATTTTTCTATATTCACGGCGAGCCACGGTATTTTGAGAACCATTCAAACGAGAAGAGTCACCTTTGTCTGCAATCGCTTTGTTCTACGTTAAAATCTTCTGGATGGTGGGGACGAAGCCGTTGGACCTCCAAATTTCTCTAATTAGTTTTTATTTGATTATTGTTTAATCTCAGCGGCACAAACTCAAAGCACTCCAAACACATACCGTCTATGAGGTGGATTGGGTCGTGTTGTTGCAGAAAATAGAACGCGCCTAACAAAGGCCCAATGGGCGCATCACAGGTAACTGTGTCACTGGGGGAAAGTGTGTCGTAAACTTTCACCCCATTGTCAGGGCTGGGAGAGCGCGAGCCTTCAGTGCAGTGTTATTTTTTCCCAGTCTTCTACCTTTTTACAAGAGGGGTTTCATTAAGGAGAGACCGTGGGAACGGGCTGGTTGATTGCTGAGTCCTAAGGACATTTGACTGGCTGTTAGGTTACTATAGTTGTAAGCGGGGACAACAGTGATTGGATAAACGAGCAAGCCGCCTAGTTGATCACTCTGTGTTCATTGCGGTCGATCAGAACAGTTTCAACTGCTTATTTCGTTATTTTCATTTGCCTTGGGATAGACTTGGGGGGTGGGGAGGGGGGCTCAAGCCCGTGAGCCCTTCACTACCCACCGCCACTGACCGTAACACGTTATTTAGCAAAACTACATACATGTACATGCGTCGGCTGAAGGCTGGAGGTGACTATGTCCACATCCTTATTTTGAGAAGAAAAAAAATATGGATTGTAGGACAAAGTGCAGTAGGCAACTCTTGAACACAAGTTGAAGACAATGTGGAGCAAACATGGATTTTCTGCCCTGGCCATGCAGGCGTTAAGGGAAATTAAAAAGCAGACAGACTGACTGGCGAGGCCACCTCAGTTAACAGCACGGTTCAACCAGACATTGTTGAGATCCTGAAATGTCTCTCTCGCCATCTGATTGAAGAGGAAGATAAGGAGGCAGAGGCCAGTACTGCTGTGGAGAGTATGGTTCTTTTGGGAACACAAAAAGGAAGCAGAAAATCTGGCGTCCTTTCAGGAAACAACAGAAGAACGTTCAACCAGATATGCACTGGCACAATCAGAAGAAAGACCCTCAGCGGCATTTTGGAGAGAGCAACAGAGCATCAATGAACATGTCCAGAATGCAGGGATGTTGCTTCCTGAAACAATGAACAACGAACAAGGAACACAAACACATCGGGAATTGTGATTATTGCAAAACTACAAAACGATGCCTTAGAAAAGTAGTAAACAAGACTGGGAGAGACAAAACTAGAAACTCAGTAATCAGAGAAATGGTGGGCACAAATGATGCCAGGCATCACATCCAACACCAAAGAATCAAATGGTTCGGACATCTCATGCGATTACTAACACACAATCCAGAACAACGTGCTTTCGATGGCAACAAGGCTAGAGGGCGACCGAGAAAGACCCGGATAGATGGAGTCTGAGAAACATTAACAACTCACGGCATCCCAGTCAGAGATGAGATAGGAAGAAGGCGGTGGTGATGGATTGGGTATACTCTCAGGAAGTCAGGTATCTGCATAACAAAGAAAGTTTTGGATTGGATCCCACGGGGTAAGAGATCAAGGGGAAGACCGCGTGGAACTTGGAGAAGAATCACAGAAATCGATGTACAGAAAAGTGGGAAGACATGGAATAGCATCAAGAGGCTAGCCCAGGATAGAGAAAGGTGGAAGGTGTTTGTCCGAGGCCTATACCCTGGTGCAGGGTGAGAAAGGCAATGATGATGATGATGATGGCATCCCCCTGACCCAAGCTCTCCGACCGGTGGCAGAGAGACGTCTCTTTCTTCCCGCGACACCCAAAAGGGTATAAGCGGTAGATAAAAGTAAAAGTAAAGCAAAACTGCTGGGCGGATTGGCTTCATATTTACGAGTACAGTTTGATGCAACGATGCTTAAATGTCTCTGTTACGCTATTTCTGGCATTTTGTCGAACATGGGCATGTTTGCTTCTGGCTCTAAGTCCACGACATGTGGCAAGTCGTAAGTCTTGCCTTCATCTTACAGGCTGAAAGAATTGTAAACAGGATTAGATCCCTCAAACTTCGGGGACAGTCAGTTTCAAAAGGCATCACGAATGAAATTCTCATTCAAACAAAATATATACCTCATTGGGCACAGATGGCAAAAATAAATCTCCTGAAATCGATAAATAAAAGAACAAAATAGCATGGATGTCCTGAAAAATCAGTATTCCATCCCCCTTTCCCCCTCCCTACTCCTTCCCCATCCCCACTTCACACCCGAAACAGTGTTTTATCTAGAGGTTTCAGCACAATAACCCAATAATAATAATAATAATAATAATAATAATAATAATAAAAATAATAATAATAATAGTAATAATAATAATAATAACAATAGTTCGTTGAGATCTGTAAACTATATTATACATGTATAGGATTTTTTAGGAATTACTTCCGTGATGACTCACTATAACTTGATGCTATTTGTATGCTTTTGACATTTATGAACCCGTAATAGTAAACCAAATTCCATCAAGAATCAACTATATCAGTTCTTGCCAACCTGGGCGGTTTGGTTATTTTGGTGGGCGGTGGGGATCACCCGGGTTGGGATAGATTGTGGGGCTTGATTGAAATCAAGCAGTCGTCAAAATAATGAAATTGGAGAAACAGACACTTTTCCTCCAGTTTGGAAATTTTCATGGATATTGTTTTTTGGGGGGTTTTTTTGCAAGTTGACTTTACCTCTTTTATGCCCTTATAAAACACATTTCCAAGTGAATGTTACAGAAAAACATTTATTAAAGGCACCAAATATTAGATTTTTCAGTTTTCAAAGACTCTTTAGCTGTTGGAGTTACCAAACTTTGGCCACCATTTTCTCGCTAACTTTACCACTGACACCAGGCGACCTCACTTCCTTCAATCGCAAATATTTTGAGTTGTATTCAAGATAAAAAGATACTTCTTTCATTGGGAGCAAGGCAAACAAATCAGCTTTCAGATGATAATTATAACTACACATGCCCAAAAATTGACGAGCGCCTGATTCCATTGCGTCGTGAAACATATTATTTACTATCACACTTGACTTCTACGTTATGTGGGTGGGAAGTATGAAATGTTAAGCCTCTGAAAGGTAGAAAAAGTGGGTTGGCAAGCACTGAATGGTAAGATTTTTTAAAGTTTTAGTAGAGATTTTACACTGCGCTCGCAGTTGCATAATGTCATATGGGCGCCATAATTAGATTTGTTCTTAATCTTTGCCCTTTCCTTTTTTTTTCGTCTACGTCTCCAGCACGTTCCACATTCGGATCTAAGCGATGACGAAGACCAAGCTCTGATGTACCCTCAGACGAACCGCCAAGTGGATTCACCAGCAGAACGATGACAATAGATGGCAATGTGAAGTTTTCGCCAAAATGTTTGGCACCAATAGCACTTCTCAAAACTTCTTTAAAGCTTACCTGTCGCCGAAAACGTAGCAATCTGTCATTCTACAAGTGTTTAGAACCAATAGCACTTCTCAAAACTTCTTTAAAGCTTACCTGTCGCCGAAAAAGTAGCAATCTGTCATTCTCCAAATTGGTCGCTTTTAAGGACAAGCGGGCTTACCCAGATATCGGTGGTTACCAGAAATCTTGACCCACACCAAAAGTGGGCATTGCCCTATCTATAGGAGAAGTTTGATTTCAATGGTGTGTATATATGTTTGGTTATAGAGAAAACTCTCCTTGTCTTTTAAAGAAACTGAACAAGGGTTCAAACCCTTTACCTTCAATTTTCTCAAAACAGCATTTTTCGGGATAGCCCCCTTGTGCTTAAAAGTGACCAATTATGAAACTGACCTAATAATAAAGGATAAATTTTGAATGTAACGCATTTTTGAAGTCTCAAGAACGGAATCTACGAAGAAAGCAGGAACTTGAATACATGTTTATAACCTTCAGCTTCCACGCTTTCATTTTCTGTCTGGGTTCACAGATTCTCTCTCTCTCTCTCACACACTCTCTCTCTC
>NW_004797463.1:245889-248329 GCF_000002075.1 Aplysia californica | reverse complement strand
ATAGTAATAATAATAATAATAACAATAGTTCGTTGAGATCTGTAAACAATATTATACATGTATAGGATTTTTTAGGAATTACTTCCGTGATGACTCACTATAACTTGATGCTATTTGTATGCTTTTGACATTTATGAACCCGTAATAGTAAACCAAATTCCATCAAGAATCAACTATATCAGTTCTTGCCAACCTGGGCGGTTTGGTTATTTTGGTGGGCGGTGGGGATCACCCGGGTTGGGATAGATTGTGGGGCTTGATTGAAATCAAGCAGTCGTCAAAATAATGAAATTGGAGAAACAGACACTTTTCCTCCAGTTTGGAAATTTTCATGGATATTGTTTTTTTGTGTTTTTTTTGCAAGTTGACTTTACCTCTTTTATGCCCATATAAAACACATTTCCAAGTGAATGTTACAGAAAAACATTTATTAAAGGCACCAAATATTAGATTTTTCAGTTTTCAAAGACTCTTTAGCTGTTGGAGTTACCAAACTTTGGCCACCATTTTCTCGCTAACTTTACCACTGACACCAGGCGACCTCACTTCCTTCAATCGCAAATATTTTGAGTTGTATTCAAGATAAAAAGATACTTCTTTCATTGGGAGCAAGGCAAACAAATCAGCTTTCAGATGATAATTATAACTACACATGCCCAAAAATTGACGAGCGCCTGATTCCATTGCGTCGTGAAACATATTATTTACTATCACACTTGACTTCTACGTTATGTGGGTGGGAAGTATGAAATGTTAAGCCTCTGAAAGGTAGAAAAAGTGGGTTGGCAAGCACTGAATGGTTAGATTTTTTAAAGTTTTGGTAGAGATTTTACACTGCGCTCGCAGTTGCATAATGTCATATGGGCGCCATAATTAGATTTGTTCTTAATCTTTGCCCTTTCCTTTTTTTTCGTCTACGTCTCCAGCACGTTCCACATTCGGATCTAAGCGATGACGAAGACCAAGCTCTGATGTACCCTCAGACGAACCGCCAAGTGGATTCACCAGCAGAACGATGACAATAGATGGCAATGTCTGTTTTCTCCAAGTGTTTAGAACCAATAGCACTTCTCAAAACTTCTTTAAAGCTTACCTGTCGCCGAAAAAGTAGCAATCTGTCATTCTACAAGTGTTTAGAACCAATAGCAGTTCTCAAAACTTCTTTAAAGCTTACCTGTCGCCGAAAAAGTAGCAATCTGTCATTCTACAAGTGTTTAGAACCAATAGCACTTCTCAAAACTTCTTTAAAGCTTACCTGTCGCCGAAAAAGTAGCAATCTGTCATTCTCCAAATTTGTCGCTTTTAAGGACAAGCGGGCTAACCCAGATATCGGTTGTTTCCAGAAATCTTGACCCACACCAAAAGTGGGCATTGCCCTATCTATAGGAGAAGTTTGATTTCAATGGTGTGTATATATGTTTGGTTATAGAGAAAACTCTCCTTGTCTTTTATAGAAACTGAACAAGGGTTCAAAAACTTTACCTTCAATTTTCTCAAAACAGCATTTTTCGGGATAGCCCCATTGTGCTTAAAAGTGACCAATTATGAAACTGACCTAATACTAAAGGATACATTTTGAATGTAACGCATTTTTGAAGTCTCAAGAACGGAATCTACGAAGAAAGCAGGAACTTGAATACATGTTTATAACCTTCAGCTTCCACGCTTTCATTTTCTGTCTGGGTTCACAGATTCTCTCTCTCTCTCTCACACACTCTCTCTCTCTCTCTCTCTCTCTCTCTCTCTCTCTCTCTCTCTCTCTCTCTGTTTATCCATAGCATACATTTGCATTTTCCTCTTTATCTTTCTCTCTCTCTTTCTCTCACTTTCTCTCTCCCTCCCTCTCTCTCTCTCTCTCTTTCTCTCTCTCTCCCTCTCTCTCTCTCTCTCTCTCTCTCTCTCTCTCTTCTTCTTCTTCTTCTTCTTCTTCTTCTTCTTCTTCTTCCTCCTCTTCTTCTTCTTCTTCTTCTTCTTCTTCTTCTTCTTCTTCTTCTTCTTCTCTCGGTAGACAGATAAATGAAATGGGTATACAAATATGAAAATGGGGTTTTTTTCTGTTGGAGGAAATCGAACCAAATTGTTCATTTACTTGACAGATTATTTTGGCCGAGTCGTCTGAATAGATTTCCCTTTTGTTGACGAATGAATGTTCACACGGATGAAAAAACGAAGTTGACGTTTCTGATTAAAACTTGAACTTTGTTTAGAATACTTTCGAGTCGTTTGATTATGTTATTATAGACTTGATTTCTTCCTATTTATTTCTTTTTCTCCTTACGTTTCAATTGTCACATTCATCTTTGCTGACTACAAGTCGTGTGGAAAATCATGTGACTGTGTTATTGATTTCATTTTCAGAACGCGAGGGTGATTCTTTTCCTTGTTATATTTGTATAAAAGTACATGTACAAACAGATTAGTATGTGCTGCTGGCTTTTGT